>NW_024350923.1:5027426-5080261 GCF_902729225.1 Pteropus medius | reverse complement strand
TCCATCTCTCATCATAATCCCAGTAGCCTAAATCAAGTGCATGGAGAAAACACACAATCATATGGTAAGGAGAGAGGGTTTTCTAAACCTGCGTGGACTGCAAAGCCGCAAAGAGGAAGCCAGACACCAAGCAGAATTAGTCCCTCAGCAGCAACTTAATGACACTTCCTTCACCCCGATTCCTCTTTGACTAGACGGGAGATGGTGAGGCACCAAGAGATTGGGTGTCCTCCCACAGGACCAGAGCCCACCATGGGGCCAATTGCTATAACCGCCCCGACTCTGTTTGTCACTTGGCAGTACCCTCATTTCCTGAAGCGAGATGCCAACAAGCTGCAGATCATGTTGCAAAGGAGAAAGCGTTACAAGAACCGGACCATCTTGGGCTATAAGACCCTGGCCGTGGGACTCATCAACATGGCAGAGGTGAGCAGAACGCCGTGTCCGGGCTGTGGGCTTTTGACACAGAGTCCAAGACAACAGGCCCAGACATTGAAGCCCAGCGAGTAGCTTTTCCAGCCTCCTGGCTGGGTGTTTGATTTTATAAGTTAATTCTTATATTGGAAATTCAGAATATACCTCTCTTTTCAAGTACTTCCTCCCTCACAAAAAGTCGTAAGAATAGTATCAAGAATTCTCATACACTGTTCACTCAGATTCTTCAGCGTTAACACTTGCCTTACTATTTTATTATTCTGTGTGTACATTTATGCATGTTCTTTTCTGAACCACTGAGAGCAATTGCATATAGGATGCCCATCACACATTAAGACTGCACTGCGTTAATTTCCTAAAAATCAGAATACTGTCCTGTGTGAGCAGCCTGCCTCCACAAAGATGAGGATGTCATCCCGGATGCAGGATCACCAGTCAGCCCACAGTCCCCATTCAAATTGTGCCAGTGTCTCAAGGATCTGTGTGGGCCCGTGATTTAATCTAGAATGGTGTGAAGAGTACAGGCTGGTTACGTTATGAAGTGTTCCTCATGGGGGTTTGTCTGATGTTGTCTGAAAATTTGATTCGGCTTACACAGTTTTGGCAGAATGACCACAGAGTAATGCCGCGCTTGCCTCCTTGCTCCACTGCCGGGGGTCACCTTTGTCACTTGGTTAAGATGGTATCTGCCACAGTTTCCAATATTAGGGTAATAAATATATCGTACTTACCTCTGAAAAAATATTTTATAGGTAAATAAATGTTTGGACACTATGTGACAATCTCTTTCCTCCTCATATCTTCACCAACTAGTCAGAGCATCTCTTAATATTTCTCGCCTGAATCGGTTCTTACTTTGATGCATGCCAGACGGTGAATTTCTAATCTCGCCATATCTTCGATATTCGTTAGTTGCCTTTCTGTTGTAAGATTGAGGTTTTCCCTTCTTAATTCATTTTTTTCCCCCTCATTAATTCCCCCGACACACACACTTCCACCCCTGACCCGTGGATGTTGCCATTTCCCCTTAAGAACTGGATCTCTGAAGGCGGGGTGGACGTCTCCTCCCACATGCTCACGGCACGCACCTGGGGCCTGGCACACCCGGGGTATGGTTTATGGCTCCACCTGGGGCGCGCACACAGGACCTTCTGTGTGCAAAGCAGATGTGCTAACCGCTACACTGTGGAGCCACCCCTCATTTATTTTTATCAGTTATGGACCTATGGATCCCTGCTTTATTCAATGGAATTTAATTTGCTACCGTCATTTTTTGTTTTGATGCTCAAATTATCTCAAATTTGGCCAATGGGAGCCCCTATCAAGTTGGCTCCTGTATCCTCCAATATCCTTTATGTCCCATCGTTTTTTACATACTTCTTTGCTCTCTGATATATTATTCTCATCTTGTACTTTCCCTGACCCAGCCTTGGAATGAACTGGTTCTCTGAAGAACCCTGGTTCCTTTTAGTGGAAAATGGTATTTAGAAACCAAGATCTGTGTACTAGGAGTGCTCATTTTTCCAACCGGGGTATCAGTGCTTCTAGACAGAGCCAGGAAATATATGTATGTACTTGCACATGCACTTATATGTACATGCAGTCATATCTGTTTCTATATTTACATCTGTCTAATTACATCACGAGCTCACATTCCATATATTCCAGTCCAACACAGTAGGGCTTAGTCTGGCCTTTCTGTAATTCTGTTTCCCTTTGCCAACAGTAAGAGACCAGGCTCCTGTTGCCTTTGATGTATTTGCCCATTTGTGCATTTCCCCTCTATGCCAGCCAAATCCTCTCAGCCCTCACAAAGGGGCCAAAAATCAGTTTTAAAACTTATTTCTCTGCTTTAAATAGGAACATTTTGTGGCCATAATAAAGAGAATAATTGGGCTAATCCCCAGCCATCTTCCCGTCCTCTTCAGGCCTGCTGTCAGTATGAGGGACTTGGGTTAGTGAAGTGGCATGGATGCCACATTTTCCAGCTGTGTCAGGCCCTTGCCTTTGCTCATGTACCGCAGGTCCTTTTCCTCATTGTGAGGGGAGCACAGGTGACCACTCTCAGCAGACCAGCGCCACCCACCCTGGAGAACTAGTTGCCCTGGGGGGCTTAAACTAAAATGTAGTCATTTTAGCTTGGTCGGCAGTCATTTTCAATCTCAGCCCTTGGTTTTTATCTTTAAGCACATGGCCTGATCAGTGGCTGGTACTGCTGGGGGGACAGTTTTAAAGACCTTACAGCAGTAGGAGAAGAGTAGCCGTGGACCTGGAAGACAGTGAGAAAGGACATGTACTGGCAGGGTGCCGTTCCCGTTGGCTTGCACACCCACTTGGGTTTGTGGAGGTGGACAGCTCTGCGGCCCTCTGCAGTAAGGCGCCCCCGCTGCTGCCCCGCTGCAGGTGATGCAGCACCCGAACGAGGGCGCGCTGGTGCTGGGCCTGCACAGCAACGCCAAGGACGTGTCCGTGCCCGTGGCGGAGATAAAGATCTACTCCCTGTCCAGCCAGCCCATCGACCACGAAGGAATCAAATCCAAGCTGTCTGGTAAGAAGTTTTCGGTGTCGGGGGCCCCTGCGGGTCAAGAAGCAGCCCATCCCCTCATCCCCGTCCTAGGAGAGCTGGACAAGAGAGTGTCCACGTCGTCCCCAGGGAAGAGAAGCCTAGAGGTCCCTAAAAACGCAGCGTGGCCTCCTGCGCCCGGCCGGGTTTCCACCGGAGGAGAGCCCCAATCCCCGCTCGTCGGCCTCGTGGCGCACCTGCCCGCCGCGAGGTGGTCATGCCGGGCTGTCTGTTTCCAGATCGCTCTCCTGATATCGACAATTATTCCGAGGAAGAGGAGGAGAGCTTCTCCTCAGAGCAGGAGGGCAGCGACGACCCACTGCATGGACAGGTAACGGTCCCCAGCCACTCGCCTGACTGTCCGAGGAGGGGCCAGATCCTCCTGGGCTTTCCCAGCCTCGTTGTCGCCCCCTCCCCACCTAGGACCTGTTCTACGAGGATGAGGATCTGCGGAAAGTGAAGAAGACCCGGAGGAAGCTCACCTCGACCTCTGCCATCACCAGGGTGAGCCTCGAAGGTCTGGCGACATTCGGCTGAGATTTCCAGTTTCGGGGTAGGACGGGAGTGGTCTGTCCAGACTCTCTGGGGGCGTTTTTCAGCCTGCACGTGGCCGTGCTCTCAAGGTTCCGACACACCTTCTGTCTCCTCCACCACCACCTGGTTGGGAACCGGCGTTACCGATAGAGGCGCATTATTTCTTCAGGTTGTCTTAGGATGGAAAAAACGTTGAGTACCTTTGTTTTAGACTTTGGAACAGGTAATGCTTCCTCGGGGAACAGGGCACCTCAGACACCCCACCTCCCTCCCCAGGCGATGGCTTCACATTGTGTACTGTCCACTGCATAGAGAGATCCCGTCCTCTCCAAGAGGCTCACCATTTAATCGTTTGTTGAACTTACCCAGAAAGAACAGGCTAATGCTTGGAACCGCGGGTTTGATAAGGTTTAATTACATTAGATATAGTTCCTGCCTTAATGGATCCATAACCGTAGAGACCAAATGCCATTGGATTATATATCTCCTGCATAAGATTTTGTCAGGAGTCACTATTTTTGGTGAAATTAAAGTCCTCGACCGAGACGCTTAAAACCTGAATTTCTAGGTTAACTTTGATTGATTCTCGAGTTCCTGTGCTAAAGTGTGGGAGAGTCGGAAGTGCTAGGAGCTTTTTAGAAGAGAAACTCACAGTTCCATTTTTCCCCAGAGGCACCCCAATTCTCTCTAGTGCAGAGCTAGTCTAGGGACCCCAAGCAGAGCTTCTCATCACCTTCAGGAGTGAAATATTGTAGGCCAGACCTTCCAAATGTGTCGTGTCTGAGCCTGGCATTCCACCATGAAACGACAGTCATCCCTCCAGTCCTCCTGAGGTGTCACGGGGCTTACACGTAAAGCCTCGAGCCTGCAGCTTTCATTTCCCCCACTGGACAGTGACTAGAGAGCGCAAGAACTGTTTCCTTGTCCTCGGATATCTAATCCCTGATTGGCACTTCGAACAGCCCGGATAAGACATGTCGCCAGAGCCTCAAACACTCTGTCACATTGCCTTCTGATAATGGGGAGAGCTAGAGGATCGCTCTGTTGTAGGTCCTGCTGTTGTGTTTCTCTTTTTCCTGCTCCGTAACTGCAAAGAGGCCCCATGTTCGTCTCATGGGGCGCCACCCCCCTCCCCCACCGAGCTTTATAAGTCAGCTCCTCTGTGGCCTCCTCCATAGCTTCTCCTGGAGTTCAGTTCTCCTGTTAACTGCCCCAAAGGTTTTTTTTTTTCATTAGCTGCAGGCACTGTTCAGTCAGGTTTCCAGAGACTTGGCAATTGTTCTCTAGTTTCTGTGCACATTCTTTATTTTCTCCCCACCCCAGAACACTTTGTTCTAGATGCACCGATCGACGCGCTGTTCTCTGAGTATGTTTAATGCTTCTCTGTCACTGTGAACTCCTGGTTTTCTCTCTGCTGCGAATGACCTTTCCACCTTTGGAAGCCCTGCCCTTTCTCTAAGGCATAGCTCAGTCTTACTTGCCAGTTGGTCTTTTCTATCCCCAAATAGTGAGTTGGTGACTCAGGCAGGAAGCACTTATGGCCACAAGCTAGGCATTGTGCCCAGAGTCAGAGACACAGAGATAAGGAAGGCTCAGTGCATGCCGTTGGGGAGCTCACAGTGTCTAGGGACACAGACGTGTCTGAACAAGTGACTAAAACATAGCAAGATAGGTGCTAGAGATAGAGCTTCGCGTACAGGATGGAGGTGGCACTAAGGGGAAAGTGGCCGACTGAGCAGGAGTGTCAGGAGAGCTTCGCCGCTGACATGCTGAGACCTAGGTTTCTGAGGATAAGTAGAACTTCACCAAGTGGATTTGGGGGCAATGTTTAGTCAAGGCAGAAGACACTGCAGAGCGAGGCCCAGCGGTGTACCCAGCACGCAGCTTTTCACAGAACTCAAAGCAGTTCGTGTCTAATCAAATACGGAGTGCAAGGGGGTGACTGGGGAGATGAGGCTAGGGACAGGCAGAACCAGCCCTCAGGCGGATGTTGGGTTGACACCACCAAGACCTCTGGAGTAGAGAGTTACATGATTAGGTTTGCATTTGGAATAATCGCTGTGGCCTTTGGAGGGAATGGGACTGGAAACCAGCTGGAAGCGGGCAGGTGGGGATGCCGGCTGAAGGCCCTTGCAGTGGTCCTAGAGAGTCGCGAGGACAAAGGCCTGGACGGAAGCAGTGGTGTCCGGATGGAGGGGGTAGGAGTTAGGGAGCACCGGGCGGTGGGAAGAGCCAGGCGGTTGGGCGGGGTGCCGATGTCGGGAACCGGAGTGGGGGTGCCGATGAGTTCCGTTTTGGAAATGTTGAGTTGGAGGCACCTGTGTATGTGCAGGTAGAAGGCACCAGTCGGCAGCATGGATCTGAAGGACGAGAGAAAGCGGTGAGCCACAGGTGCACATGTGGATGCTGCCAGGGCGAACGTGGCGCCGGGCCCTGGGGACCCCCAAGACTTCGTCCATCCAGCTGTGCCCGCAGCACCAGGAAGCGTGCCGTGCCCTGGAGTTGGTCATGCGTGTGCCTGTGTTCTCTCACAGGCTCAGGGCCCGGGGGTGGATACCGCCTCTTCCCATCCTTGCGTCGCCCCACAGTTCTTCACGAAAGTGGGCTCTCGGTCACTGTTGACTTGATTCGCTCCACAAGTGGGTGTCTGAGAACTCTTGTGCAATTTGTCCCTACAGCAACCTAACATCAAGCAGAAGTTCGTGGCCCTCCTGAAGCGGTTCAAAGTTTCCGATGAGGTACGACCCCCTTATTCCCGAGGCCAATGGTGAGTGGATTTCCCTGAGATTCACCCTCATTCCTGAGGTGCACTCTGTTGTCACTGGGAGTCAAGATTCCAGGACCCCCCAGGTGAGAGGGCAGCTAAACAGAGGCTTTAAGTACTTGAAGTAAGAAAGGAATGCTTCACACGCAGCCCCTGGGCTTCCTGGGGTTCAGAGACAAGGGCAGTGCGGGCACCCCAGCCCTCAGCCAGCGCCAGGCCCCTGCCGTGCGCTACCAGTGACAAATCCAGTCGTGGGTGTTGGTTAACTTTTCTCCTATCCCAAGGGGAACATTGTGAGCAACAGCCTGTGAGGTGGGAGTGTCCTCAGTGGTCAGCTTTTGAAACCAAGAATTCACTGTTAATAGAGAAGCAGTTTCTTCCCTGGGCTCGGGCGGGCCCGTTGCCCGTTTTCATAGGCTTCTCTCTTCTCAGTGGACTGAAAAAAGGGTGGAGGTGAAAATAGTTGAGGGATTTCTTTGTCCTGCGGGCCGTAGAGGAAGATGGAACTAGCATGCACAGGGTCACGGGTTTTCCCAGGCCTGGCCTCTGGCAGAGCGCGTTGGTACTTCCGCTTCTCTTCTTGACGCCAGGCCCGTAGTGTGGCGTGTTAGGGAGGTACTCAGGACTGTGTCACAGCAAGGACATCAGGACCACCTCGCTGAGTGCGAAGCTGTAGCATGTCCCTTAAGGGGCACTGGTTAGGGAGGCCAGTTGGTACCTGTCTGGGAGGAAGGGGCGGCAGGTGTACCGTAATTGTTAGTAGGCGTTACCCCAAACTCAAAGGTTTCTTTTCCCTGCAGGTGGGCTTCGGGCTGGAACATGTGTCCCGTGAGCAGATTCGAGAGGTGGAGGAGGACCTGGACGAACTGTATGATAGTCTGGAGATGTACAACCCCAGCGACAGTGGCCCTGAAATGGAGGAGACGGAGAGCATCCTTAGCACTCCAAAGCCCAAGCTCAAGTGAGCCCCAGCCTCCTCTAGCAAATTGTCTCCCCACACTTCTTCCCAGACCCCCTGCCTCACTTCCCCCATTACTCAGGAATCTTGGTTCTTCGCTCTCGCTGAGCCTCCAGCTATCGGGATAAAGATCGTTGTTTTAGCCTCTGACAAAAGTCCTGATAGGACTCCCCCTGAAGTCCTTTGGTCTGGGCCCCTACTTGTTGAGCCTCTGCTGTGACCTTCCTCACTAGTGTCCTTGAAGCCCAGGTCGTTGATCCTCCTTGAACACTAGCCTTGCCCAGCTCTCCAGGAGCAGCCCTGGCCGCACTGACCCTGGCTGTGCTTCTTCGCCACAGGCCCTTCTTTGAGGGGATGTCGCAGTCCAGCTCACAGACGGAGATTGGCAGCCTCAACAGCAAGGGCAGCCTCGGCAAAGACACCACCAACCCTGTGAGCACGACCGTGGCTATGGGGTAGAGGAGAGGGACCTGGGGAGTGTCGGGGCTTAGCCTCTGGGCCCTGTGCCCCGGGCTCATTCTGTGACCTGGAAGAGCAAGCTCATCTTGTTCCAGCCTCGGAGGCCCTCCTCGGTCCTAGTTGGTAGCTTAGTTCTCTGAGGGCACCGCTGTGGCCAGGCGGGTGTTCTTTTTGGTCTCTTCCCACCGTGCTTGGAGCCTTCCCTCCCACAACTCACAGGGCCTCAAAACCTCTCCCTCAGCGTTCGTCGCAGGGGAGCTAGGAGCATGGCGTCCGGCCCACGGCAAGCGGCTCTGCCTTCCAGGCTGGAGAAAAAACAGCTGTAAAGGGGGCAGGAAGCCCACAGGTCTGTTCAGGGACACCGAACATAACGTAGGTTTATTCACAGAGGGGGCAGGGCCCTCAATTTATAATTTAGTGGGCAGGTTTCTATTTTGCCTAGTGAGCAAGAGGAGAAAGCTCTCTGCTGTAGCACCCCAGGAGCCCCCCACCAAGGTCCTCCTGACAGGAGATCAGGGGCAGGAACCCAGGGAGATACTAGACCTACCTCAGGCCCTGGGAAGCTGTTCTTTTCTTCATTTATGACTAAAGGCAAGATGCTGTGCATGATTTTAGTGCAGCTTATAGTTGCTGTTGGAAGCTCACTATCTTGTCTTAGGGCAAAGAAACAATCCTTTAAGTCCTCCTATTCTTGCCTCTTGAACAGAGGGAACACAGAAGTCATTTTTCAAATAGGTAGTAATCATGGAGAAAGAGGTGAAGCATGTGAGGTGTTCCATCCCCTGAAAAGCACTGTCTGCAGAAGGGCTGCCACCTGTACCAAACGTCTACAAACTGTCAGGCAGTTTGTCGGCTGCCTTACTGCCTGCTGCCACCAGGTGGGGCTGTCTCCTACGTAATCCCTTTTCCTGGTGAAGGCGCAGCAGGCAGTCTGGCGGAAGGTGGCGTTAGTGAGGAAATGCGGGATGGAAAACTGCAGCCCACATGGGAGAATCCCACCAGAGAATTCTCAGGCCTGTCACTTGCAGACCCTGCACTCCCAGCAACTGCCCAGCCCAGGTCCCTGTGGTCCGGAGCTGAGCAAGCCTCACTTTCCTATGTTGGGACGTGGCTTGTAGCTGCTCTTTGTCCTGGGGCCGCTGAATGATCCTGCTGAATTGTCACTGTCCATGTGGACAGATCCTTGGTCACCAGAGCCAGATTCCATCTTAAATAGAAATAGAAGGGATAATTCTTCTAGAGAGAAACCTGGGACGTGGCCGGAGAGGACTGTTTCACAGTGTCCTAGGAGTGCAGAACAGGGTTCTGCTGTGACAAAATGCAGTTAAATAGTTAACTGAGATAATGCTGCTAAAGCACTAACTAGCACAGTACCTAGCGTGGTGCGCGAACACCAGTGAATTCTGGGCATCATTGGTGTTAAATCACTAAGGGAAACTTTTATACTAACGAAGGTGTTTCTGGGGTGATAGAATTTGTCTGTAGGTGTCCTTCAGTCTCAGTTACATGACTAACAAAATTCGGAGAGAAAAATCCCAATGCTCTGAGCCTCGGGTGTCTTATTTGTAAAGTAGAGGCTTTGGCATAGGAGCCTAGTTTGTTCAAAAGTCAATTGAGTATCTTTACAATACGATGGCCTAAGGGCTCCTGTTTAGGAAAAACATTTATTTAGGACTGGGTGGCGCTGGATTTGAGAGCATGTGCCCTGGAGTCAGACTTGTGAGTTTGGATCTGGACTCCATCACTCCGCTGTCTGCGTGCTCTGGGGCAGTTACGAAGCCCTCGTTTCCTCATCTGTGAATTCTGTAGCAGTGAAAAGCACATGCGTCACAAGGTAGTGTGGACATACAATGAGAGAATGCAGGTAAAGCCTCCGGCAGGGCGCTTGCATGAATGGGTCGATTAACTGCATGGGCAGCATGCAAGAAGGGTAAGCTGCTGTTGCTGTTATTATCGTAGTCTCTTAGAGCCATTTCCGGTCTGGGCTCCTGAGACCGATTGAATCTGGATGTCTTTTTAGTGAGTCCTTCAAATTCTCATTCCCTTGGACAGATTTCAGACTTGCTTTGCTGATTCTCTGTGATATTTCTATTTTGAAAAACCCCATATGTCTTGATGTGGGCGTGGAACTTTGGAATCCTTTAGTACGAAAGGCACTTTGGGAAGGAACTGCAGAGCGAGGCTGTGCTCTCACGCAGATAGCTTCTAAATGTATTAGGAAAAAATACTGAGATTGCGCATACGTAGGCAGGCGTGCACATGCTGCCAGCATTTATCCTCTCTCCCTGATTTCCTAGCATTCCTATTCATTTTTCTAAGTTTTCCTGTTTGTTCCCTAAATTTCAAAGGATTTAGTTTATCACTAAGAATTTCTGCTGATACAGATTATTACTACAGTTGTTGAGTTTTCTCAAGACTTGAGCTTTCCCAAGAAGCAAGATTTGGTTCTCCGAGCTGATAACAGCAAGCCCTGACTGTGCGTTGGTCAAGGCAGCCGGAGATGCAGACTCTCAGTCAAGACTACCTGCTGCTGAAAGTCGCTGTTCCCATAGCATTGTGGATAATGGCGTTAAAGACTAGTGCTTCGTAAAATGATAGCTGCAAATATTACCCGGCTCTGCCCGCCTCCCCACCCCCCCGCCACATACCCAGGAGCATATGCACCCTCTGTGGCGGCCACCATTGCCCCATGGGCACAGTGCTTCGGGCTGCTAGCATCTGTCTCCAGTGTCACACAATTAGACATAGCTCCTGCACTGCTGGTGTCCCAGGGTCCTGCCGTGAGAAAAGCCCTTAGTGTTTATAGGAATGGGGGTAGAAACTTGGAGAATCGGAGTTTGCTCCCGGCGGGGTTGTCGAGAACATCTAGAAGAGCCAGTAAATAGCTGGCAGGTGCCCTCCAGACCCATCCCGAGTTAAAGATCCTGTCAGATGTGGCAGCTGTGCCGTGGACACATGCTGTAGCTGTCGTAGACTTGACCCCAGGGCATGCTGCTTTAAAACCTTCGAGCAGAATGGAGTTACTGCCCCCGTTCATTTGTCATGCTGAGATCCAAAACTGAGTGAAATCCTCTTCAGTCTTAAGTCTGGCCAGAAATTCATCGTGATTCTAGGCTCTTTCAACACTGGTTATTCATCTAAACAGTGTGCAGGTGAAGTAGCTGTGCAGTCTGGAGGCATCCTATTGTGTGTGGCTCTGAGCCAAACCATCTTAGGACCTGGGTCACAGGCCTTGGCTAAAGTACATTGGGTTAATCTTGCAGATGGCTTCGAGCAGTGGTTCCCAACCAGGATGATTTTTACCTCCCAAGGAACATTGGCAATGACAGCAGATATTTTTGGCTCTTACAATGGGAGGTGGGGTAGGGTTGAGAGTCTCCTACTGGCATCCTGTGGCACAGGACAATCCCCCACGACAGAAAGATCTGGCCCAAAACGTCGGTAGTGCCGAGATGGAGAAACCCTGGCTCAGAGTATGACACAGGGGCCTACTTTTATGATCCTTGTTCATTAGTTTGCTGAGTGACTCCATGAGCTTATTAGCCTGATATTTCTCAGTGATATTTAATTTACTCAGAGTAATTAGGAAGAAGTGGAATATCCTTGATCTTTTCTGACTTCCTAGTTCCCCATAAGAACCAAAGAGATTCACCAAGGCCAAACCCATTCCTGTATTCTAAGTCCCACAAACCTCAACTGCTTATGGCTTTGACATTGGTATATGCACAGCCAGAAGCAACATTAGCAAATATGAAAAACCTGGCTATGTGTCTCTATTTGCAAAATAAATTTTTAATATTTATGAGAAATGCTCATAAGAGTTGGAGACAAAAAGAATTAATTCACACCTAAATTGCTTAACATTGGGTGTCTTTTGTTTGAGGATTTTCTATGTTTTTTGCCAAGCAAAAAGCATTTGGCTACCATGGATGTCTTTAGTCTCAAAATCGAAGACCTGAACTATAAGCTCCTGCTTCCTCCTCAGCAACTTTGGACAAGCAGAAGAGGCCTCGTGTCGGCCTCCCGGGGAGGGGGGTTTCCAGAGTCAGGACGAGACTTTGTGGATCCCGTAGCGAAGTCCTCTACACTTGAGCTTCTCTTCCCTAGTAGCATCTTGTGAGAGTCAGAATTTCTGGGTTCCACATCTCACTGTGTTATTGATTTAATCGCTATAAAAATAACTGATCCCTCTGGTGCTTAGTTTTCACAAAAATAAGATGAAAATCCCAAATATTATATTACGTCTTCAGATTAGGTGAAAGTATTTTAAGTTTTTAGGGACCTAGAAAACAAGTTAGTGGTAGTTATTTGGATTGGTGATGACTAATTATTATAATTTTTGCAGATGGAATTGGCTGCTCTAGAAAAAGTCAAATCTGCTTGGATTAAAAATCAAGATGACAGCTTGACTGAAACAGACACTCTGGTATGTATGGTTCAGTCTCCTGTTTCAGCCGTTTAAAATAGCTTCTGTACCTTTAGAAATAAAGGCAAAAAGACCCTCAGGACCACCCTGGAAATTTTGCGTAAATTTGTAGACTTATAAAGGTCCTGTATTCTCTTTCTCTTGAAATCCTTACCTATGGAATGTAACCTACTCTGAAGACCAGGTTATTCCCCAGATTAGCAAGCCAGAAATGTCCCCATTCTGCCCTTTGGTTAGAACCGATTAAATGCTAATTTGGGTAATTTCTCATTATCTGTCACCCTCATTTACTTCTGAGAGATGACGACACTTATCTCCCCATGCTGCTCTTACCGTGGCCAGTCAGCCACAGCAGTAAATGTCTGAGGGATTACTGGGCAACTCCTTCCTCTCAGATGCTGGAGCGGCCCAGGAGTGCGGGCCAAACCCTGGTGACGTGGAACGGACTGGCTGGGGCGCCAGTTTAATTACAGTGAATTCCACACACATATACTGGGCAGCTAGCTGTGTGTGCCAAGCCCTGAAGATGCACACGTGAGAGCGCGAGATCTCTGCCACCCAGGTGCCGCCCTCCAGGGGAAAGCCAACCTGCGGATGCCCCGTCTAGAGGCCCAGGGAGGGACAGAGCGATCTGACAGCAGGGACATCTGAGCTGGGCCCCGTGGGATATGTCGAAGTTCACCCAGTGAGACTGGAGGCTGGACACAGTGGATGGGCACAGAGAACCTAACCGAATGCCATCTGGGGGTGTGCTGTGCGTCAGCCTCACAGTGAGACCTGGTGGCTGAGAGCAGTCCAAGAAAGAATTACTTTAGGTGTATGTTTTGTATCATAAATAACGCTGCCTTAAAGGTCTGGCATATGACGAAACATTAGGCTTGATTCAAGATTAGTTTAAAACTTACACGGCTTGCACTTGGTGGATCACCAGTGGTACGAATAACCCAGCTACGAATAACCCATCTTCCACTCTTGACCCACTTCGGTCCATACTGCACAGTGGCCGTTTCAAAATGAAGTTCAGTCATGTTACTTCCTGATCAACGCTCTCTCCTTCCCACCTAGACAAGCCAGATCATCAGGTCTGTGTGTTGACAGAGTTCGTAAATGCAGAGAACAGACTGAACAGCGAGAGACAGTGAGGACAGTGGGCGCACTCAGTTAAAATGACTGTCCTCGCCTGAGACAGGAGCTCCAGGGAGAGCACATGGCTGACTCTCCTCGCTGGGGGCGGCAGTGAGTGAGCAGTAACCACACTGCTTCCTTCCCTCCGTGGCAGGAGATCACCGACCAGGACATGTTTGGAGATGGCAGCACAAGTCTGGTTGTGCCAGAGAAAGTCAAAACTCCCATGAAGTCCAGCAAAACGGATCTCCAAGGCTCTGCCTCGCCCAGGTACTCCGGACGGGGAGAAGCTCCAAAAACAGGGCCGGGGGCTGGAGTGAAGGAAGCCAAGTAGATGGCACAAGGCTGCGACCACACCTAGCAGAGGCTCGTGGCGGGGGAGAGTGGGTCGACGGGGCTTGGGGTCCGAGGGGCTGTCTCACCACCCCCTTCGCACACATCCGCAGCAAGATGGATGGGGCGCACACCCCCCGGCAGAAGCGGAGCACGCCCCTGAAGGAGCGGCAGCTCTCCAAGCCCCTGAGCGAGAGGACCAACAGCTCGGACAGCGAGCGCTCGCCCGACCTGGGCCACAGCGCGCAGGTACCTCAGCAGCCCTGGGCCTTGGCTTCCGGGTCGTCAGCTTCCTCGGGCAGTCAGGTGGGAGGGAAGGAGGGCTACTTGGAAATGCTCTAAATCAAAGTCTTGAAAGCAGACCTCGGTGGCGAAGTCTAGCGCACTTGTTATTTACCACTAGTGTGGTCTTGGCTGTGGGCTGATTTGTGGGGAGCCGGAGAGGGAGTGAGGAATGCCAGCATTATCCCAGCCTGCCATCAACCCCAAGTGGCAATTCCACGCCTTCTGGTTTGTTCTGCTTCTTCTGCCTCCATCAGACAATAGTGCGGGGATTGTGCAGTGACTGGTTCTGGGGGACAGCAGCCATCAGAGTCTCACTGAATGTCACTGGCCTGCACTCTGACACCTGTCGTACCGCTGTGGGCCTGCTATTCTCATTTCAGGCTGGCATGTCAGCAGCAGTAAAATATCTGATTGAAAGACCTCAGTGTCCTAGAGAGAGGCACAGAGGAAACTGGACCTTGGGGACGAGTTTTCGTTTTGAAGGCCAGTGGTACCAGGGGTTAGGGGAGGGACGTTCTCTGAACTGACACCTCACGCAGCTACTGTTCTTCTAGAGTTAACAGCAAGCCTGTTCATTTACCTGATAAATATCATCGGGAGGAAAGTTTGTGTCAATGTGGCTTCCTGAGTTTGACTCTATTACCTAGCTGAAAATGAACCAGAGACCAGAATAGCCCAGAGCCTGGGGCGAGGCATTGTCCTTCTTGTTAATCACCGTTCCTGGAACGCCTCCTTCCCTGTACAGCAGGCCCCCACGCCGCGCTCCCTGCCATCTCGTTAGTTCTCTCCCCGTTGCCCTCATTTTCGCTCCCGCGAGCACCTGCTCACCGTTCTCTCCTTCCTCCTCTCCCGGTCCTTCCATGCTGCCTCTCCCGCTGTGCCCTGCCTCGTACCCTTCATGAGATGCTTACTGCGTCTCTAGCTTTGTCCGCCCTCCCCTTCAGGACGACTGCTGTGGCTTTGTTCTCAGCGGATGTGTGCATTCTCCAAGGACTCTGCTTTCTCTTTGTCCTCCTCTCCAGGCCTGCCAGTGGAATGCTGGGTCTCCGCCCCAGATTCCTCATAGCTCTCCACATACCGCTGCTCCAGGAATTCTCTACTCACCAGTCCACCCGGCCCCACCCTCCAGCTTCCCAGGGACTGCCTAACAGACCCTTTGTCCCTGCAGATTCCGAGAAAGGTGGTATATGACCAACTGAATCAGATCCTGGTCTCAGACGCAGCCCTCCCAGAAAACGTCATTCTTGTGAACACCACTGATTGGCAGGGCCAGGTAGACATTGAAGACGGCAGGGCGAGGGAGGAGAGGTTCTGGAGAGCAAGAGACCCCCGGGGTGGGTGATTCGAGAGGCAGGGCGTGGAGAAATAGGAAAATGATCCCCCGACCTCAGGCCCCTCCTATCCTGAATTAAGCCCGTACCTGTGGGCTCTAGTCCCAGATCTGTCATTTTCCAGCCTGTGTGACCTTAAGTCACTACCTTTCTGTATCTCCGTTTCCTCATCGGTAGAAAAGCAACAGTTTACCTGTCCTACCTCCTTTCCAGGGTAGTTTTGTGCGTCGGGCAGATTCACAGAAGGAAGGCACCTTGAGAAGCACAAAGGGCTGGAAAATCCAGCGCTTGCCCATAGTTTCCACATAGACGGTTCAGAAGGGACAGAGCAACGCCCTGCCTGCCGCCACTCACCGCTGTCCGCCCAGTTAGATCCTGGTGCCAGAGTCTCTCTTCCCCAGTGTGGGCTACAGCGGCAACGTGAGAACCTAAAGGTTCCTCAGCTTCCCACATTTCCCGGTTAGCACGCTCCACAGGGTCCAGCCAGTAACCTGGCCTTTGCTCAGCTGTGGCCTGAAGGATAGGATGGGGCCCTGCAGCTTGAGCTGAGCCCTGCCTGCCCCCTTGGCATCTTTGGGGGAGCAGAGCCCTTGCCATGTGGCCTCACCCGTGTCCCTGCCCCTTTCTTCACCGCTTCCAGTATGTGGCGGAGCTGCTCCAAGACCAGCGGAAGCCTGTCGTGTGCACCTGCTCCACCGTGGAGGTCCAGGCCGTGCTGTCCGCCCTGCTCACCCGTATCCAGCGCTAGTAAGAGCTCGGCTTCTCTCTTCCCTTTGGGATTCCTCTGACCTCATCCTCCCACCTTGACTTCCAAGCGGCGACAGGACTTCCTGGCCTCATCAGACCAAGGGTTCACAGTCGGTGCACGGTCACGCTGTGGCAGGCCGTGGTACTCGGGTATCCCTGCTGGCCCCAGAGGGTCAGGGCTTAGAAAATGGCAACTTCCTTCTCTCCCTGGCTCCCCGCCTGGACTCTGCCACACCGTCACTTCCTCACCTTCTTAAACCTGTGATGAAGAAAGCTGGGAAGAGAGAACCCAGGGTGTGACACAATCTTTTCACTACTATCCCTCTTAGCCTTACTTGTCCCCCTTAGCCTTGGCCAGTCCCCTCTTCTGGACAGTGACCTGCCCCATCTGGTCCCGTATTTCTCTCCAGATTGCAGAAGCGCTGTGCATTATTGTCTCTCTCTGTTATTTGATTAGTTTGTTTTTCCCCTGTGGGTTGCTGAGATCAAGACTGAGCTTGGGGCCTTCCTCCGAGCAGGCTGCTGGCGAACCTCCTGAAAGTGGTTGTGACTGTCCCTTTGCTCCCCAGCTGCAACTGCAACTCTTCCATGCCAAGGCCAGTGAAGGTGGCAGCATTGGGCGGCCAGACGTACCTGAGCTCTATCCTCCGGTTCTTCGTCAAGTCGCTGGCCAGCAAAACCTCCGACTGGCTTGGCTATATGCGCTTCCTCATCATCCCCCTCGGTAAAGATGCGCAGATCCCACCGCTGACGCAGGGTGGCGGGGTTAGGTCCTCGGACTGCGCAGTCGGGGAGACCAAAGGCCCGGCCGTCAGTCCGTCCCTTAAGCAGTTTGCCTTCTCTGGTTTCCCCCTACCAGGTTCTCACCCCGTGGCCAAATATTTGGGCTCCGTCGACAGTAGATACAGCAGCACCTTCCTTGATTCTGGCTGGAGAGACCTGTTCAGCCGCTCGGAGCCCCCAGTGTCAGGTAATGAGCCCTGGGAAGGGACCGGGACAGAGCGCCGCCTGGTTCATGGAGAGCCAGTCCTGGCTGAAGGAGGCGGCAGGGGGAGCATGCTGCTCTTCCGCCCTGTGCCGCTAGCTCCCCCACTCACTTCGCGTGTTCATTTCATCGGTGTTTGTTAAGAGGAGGCCGTTAAGTTCAGCCTTCCCATGCTGGATGCTTTCAGTCTCTGCTGTGTGCTCTGCTCCTGTACATCTGGAAATGAGAAGGGCCACGAGGGGGCGCTGCAGAGGACATACCTAATTCAGATCAAATATAAGAAGCAGGCAGTCGTTCCTAAGTAATCTGTTCATAAACGAACCACACTACCCTGGCCATGTCTTCTGAAATGCAGAGGAAAGTGGCAGGCTTTGGAGCAAGCTTGAGCTCTGCAGGGCTGAGAGGCAGTGGGTACTTCCTCAGACCTTGAAGGAAGAGATGGGCACAGATTGGTGGAGCAGACGGGTTCCTCTAGGTTCTGAGGTTGGTGTCAGCAAAAGTTGTGGTTAGCCTGGGAAAGAGCGGGGCCGGGAGGCGCTGCCAGCAGAGGTGGAAGGGGGCGAACAACGCTTTGGCTTGTGATGCGGTGGATTCAGAACCAGCCGATCTTTAGAACCCTTTCTCTGCCTCCACTTGTAGGTCTTCCCGCGGGTCTCTAAGCAGGTTATCAGGTTTGCCTGCTGGAATCAATCGGCAGTTATCTCGTTTTTCTGCAGAGCAACTGGACGTGGTGGGTCGGGTGATGCAGTATGTCAACGGGGCGGGCGTGACACACCAGCTTCCTGTAGCCGAAGCCATGCTGACCTGCAGGCATAAGTTGTAAGTCTGACTTTGAGAGATGGCATAAAACTAGGTGGGGTGGGGCTAGGTCAGACTTGAATGTTTTTTGCTTTTTCACGTTGTCCTTCCTCCCCATTTCCCTGCGTAGAGACGTAGGAGAATGTGAGAGACAGGGAGACAGTGCTTCTCCTGCCTCCCATCCAGGCCCACCCCGTTGCCCGGGGCCTCAGTACAGAGATGCCCATCCCAGGGCCTGAAGTGCAGACTTGGGAGCAGGGGGCGTAGTGTGCAGAATCGGGTCTTTTGCTTGATTTTGTGGCTCTTCATCTCACCCTGAAATGTGACATGATGAGGTGACGTGACGAAGTGTCATTTAGTACCCAGACTCCCTTAAAGCCACAATAAAATATGAAAAACGTATGTCCCCAGCTCTCCGCACTGTCTCGCCCACTGTAAAACTTTCCTATCTCCCAACAGCCCTGATGAAGATTCGTATCAGAAGTTCATCCCCTTCATTGGCGTGAGTACTGACCCCCTCTCCTCTGTGCCCCACCCATCCTGTCCTCCCACACACACACGTGAAAGACTCATCTAGACAGCGGTTCTCATCCGGAGGCGATTCTCCCCCAGGGGACATCTGGCACTGTTTGGAGTGGGGGTGCTTCTGGCATCTAGGAGGTAGAGACCAGAAATGCTGCTAAACGTCCTGCTGTGCACAGGACGGCCCGCACCACAGAGAAGGATTTGGCCCCAAATGTCAGCAGCGCCGAGGCGATGAAACGGTGGGCTGGGACACGTACTGGGCTGCTCCTTTTAGTGTCCTCCTTTGCCGAATTATGGCTCCTTCCCAGATCATCACTGGTATCTCACCTGAACCTGGTGCCTTGGCCTAGGGAGTTATGTCCAGAGCATGGCTTCTGCAGACTCCAGGAAAAAAGAAAGCTGCCCAGAAATAATGTCTGGTGATATTCTGGAGAGAAGTATCTGTTTCCATCTTTAGGGTCAGACCAGTGAGAATAAAGGTCTGTTTTTTTCCCCTTCTATTTAGACAAGGGACAGTCACTATACTAGTGGATTTTGAAAACGAAGGGGACACCTCGTGGATATCTTTGGTGTTTGGTAGTACTGGCCTTTATTTCTTTTGGTGGTAGCTGGGCCACAAGACAGAGACTGACCAAGAGAGGAAGCCCCAAGGGGACCGGGCAGACACCCTGCTGGGTCCAGATCACACCGTGGAAACATGGCCGAAACTCAGATTCCCATGTGTGAGATGATCAGATTTTCTTTCCAAATCAGCTTGTGTCTTTTCCTGTAATCTCGAGGATCCCTCCTAGCTTCTAGGGGGAAAGGCATGTGCAGGTGAGGAGCCCAGCTTCCACTGGCCCTGTGTTCTGCTTGTCCCAGGTTCTGGATATCTTGAGTGATCTTGGGAGATGCCCGAGCCTGGGGAAATTCTCTTCCCCCTTCTCATACATGCTTTACAGAGCCTGCCATCTTGGCTAGTCCAGTTAGACCCCATTAGCCACTGGGACTAACATCTTCATGGAGCCATGGATCATTGCCCACTCTGGCCTCATAGCCGAGAGAGAGAAAAAAAAATTTAAAGGAACAAAGGAGGCGGCAGCCTCATGGAACACCAGGGGAGCAGGGGGCATATCCAGAAAGCTCAGTGTCAGTGTGTTGCTTCCCGGAATATAAACTAAGGATACCTAGAAAGTTTGGGACAAATTTCAGGGAATAGCAGTCTGTACTCTGAGCAGCCAGCCTTAAGGGGACTATCTGCGCGTGATCCCCACTTCACACCAGTACCCAGGGTCCACCTTCCGTGACCTCCCCAGCTCTGCTGAGCCTCCGCCAAGTGCTAGGCCGTGGGCCTGCCAGTTCACAGGACTTCACTCGTCACTTCAAGCCACAGCTGTGACTTTCAAGTAGTTTGTCTCTAGCTGTGCCCTTTGCTGGCCACTTGAGGGTGCCCTCTATCCTTCCCAGAATTCTCTGAGACATTTAAAGTTCCTCTGGGAGCTGGAATCCACGCCACTGCCTTCGAGGGGATATACCTGGGTCCCTGCCTCACTGGTGTTCCTCCAGCTGTGTGTCCCCTTGGCATAGAGCTCCTCCCTGCCACACCCACCTCCCTCGCTTTCTCACAGTGGCTCTTCGTTTTTCTCTCTGACGTGAGAAGATGGCCTCCTGCCGTGTGATCTTAGAAGAAAGGAGATCAGGATATGGAAGTTCCCGCCTTTGAGGTGGCCTTGCCCTTATCCCGAGGGAAGAGCCACAGGGTCTGCTGTGCCCTCACCTCCTTTTTTGGAACTGGGTTTTTTCCCATCTGTCAAAGATCTGGGCTGATCTGGATTCACAAAGATTTTAAAAGCCTCCGCTCAAGTAACCTGTAGTGATGGCTGCTGCACCCAGCCATCTGCTTCCAGTAGTGCAGCTTTGGTGAGAGGACCTAACGCCGGCTCTTCTTTCCTTGCAGGTGGTGAAGGTGGGTCTGGTCGAAGACTCTCCTTCCGCTACAGGTGAGAGCACGGCCCCTTTGTTTCCATAGAGTGAGGGCGGTGCCTCCCCCGCCTCTTCTCTAGTCCAGCCAGCCAGAAGGCACAGACTTGGGGTGTCCTAGGTTAAGTCAGAGTTTGGGCAGGGCAACTGTGGGCGCCCTCACTCCCCCGGTGAAGTGGTGGCAGGGGCTGAGAGCGGGCATCTAAGGCCCAGCAGAGAGCAGGCTGCCACTGAGACAGAGGGGTACCTCGACTCCTTGCCACCAGCGCGTCCTCTGCCTCCTCTGGCTGACTGTCCCCTGACAGGTGATGGAGACGACTCACCTGTGGTCAGCCTTACCGTGCCCTCCACATCACCGCCTTCCAGCTCGGGACTGAGTCGAGATGCCATGGCCACCCCACCCTCCTCCCCGTCCATGAGCAGTGCCCTCGCCGTTGTGGGGTAAGGCTGTCCCCAGGACCTGTCTTTCCATCAGGGCCCAGCACCCGACTGATTGCCCTGCTGCCTGCGGCGTCGCGGAACAGTGGCAGTGCCTGAGTTTAGACAGTAGTGTGGTGGTGAGAACATGCGGGCAAAGTTAGAACTCAGAGACTGAGGCCACCAGCCAAGCAAGTCATCGAACAGCCCTGTCTGCCCTGTCGCACAGAGGTATAAGGTTGAATGAGGGGCCATCGGTTACCTGTAATGTGCTGTGTGCGTGTCTTGTCGTGGGACTGCCCAGCGTAGTAGGAGTGTGGGAGTCACACCTGAGTCTGAGCCGAGGTTCTGTGTGACAGTGACACTTGTTAAGGCACAGTAAGGGAGGCTTTATTCAAGAGGGGGACTATTGTGATAGGTGTAGGGACCACTGGGGTGGGATTTTGCAGTGGGGGAAAAAGATGGGGCTCAACTCCAAACACAGCATAAGCAAATGGGGATTTAGAGCCAAGGAGCAGTGGGATTCAGTGGATGCAAAGTCACTGAGAGAAAGCATCACGGGTCGGGGGCTCTGGCTAAGCTGGCCCAGTAGGACTCTTGCCGAAGGCAGGCCAGGGTGTCAGACATTTTGGGGGCGCTGGAGGATGAGGAACCTGATCAGATAGATGTCCAGGGTGATCAGATTAGGGGCACGGAGGGGTCCTGCTAGCTGCCTCAGCTGGGTTCTTGCTGAAACTGGATTTTATAAGGAAGTTCACAGATGGGCCTGAAGAAGGTTCAGGAGCCTGACTAAAGTTGGGTCAATCACAGACTCTGTCCCTTGAGCACGTTACTCAGCTTCATTTTTTACTCTGTGAAAGCAGAGGTGAAGTAGCCAGGTCAGTTTTGTTGTGAGGCGTAAATAAGAGCGTGTGTGCGTGTTGGTCCCTGGCACGTAGACGGTGCTGCCCTGTTTCCTGCATCCAGCTGTCCTTCAGCACAGCGGAGCTGTCTCCACGAATGAGACGGGCAGTGCCCTGTCCTGGCGCTCAGGTTCCTGGGCCCGGGCAAGGCCGAAGCAGCACAGAAGATGAAACTGTAGATTGCAGGAGGTGCTGTGAAAAGTAGTCTCAGGGTGGTAATGAAGGGGAGGGGAGTTGTTTAAGATGTGAAGTATCCAAAGCTGAGATCCAGGTGGGCAGGGAGGCGTCCGGAGGCAGCTGTGGGCTGAAGGGGCTGTGGCGGGGCTGGGACAGACGGGAGCTCGTGCCCCTCCTCCCTCCGTGTCTGCTGCCTTTGCCTCTTTCCCTGGCTGGGGCTTTACCAGAACCATCAGCGACATTGTCATGGTCCCTAAAGAACATGATGAAATATTCTAGGATGGCGAGAAGCCTGCCTTAGAGCTCGGGTCCCAGCCCTTGTCCTCCCTGCCCTCTCTCCTCCTATTGTCTTCCCTTCTCGAAGGGAAAGGAGGAGATCCCACCCAGCCAGGCGTGGCCCCTGTGCCTTGGGTTCCAGGCTCCGTGGGGGCCCGGGCACCAGCCCTCACCTCAACCTCCATTCCCAGCCAGTTTAAGCTGGTATTTCATGGAACCGCTGAACCAGGCAGAAAGCGAAATGTCAGATGACTTCTGTAGCCTGTGTACCTATTGTGTCTGACACCTCCTTTCAAGAAAACATCAACTCTTTTTCCTCTCGGAGCTGAAATTATCCCTGAGCTAGAAGTGCCATGAATAAGAGAAAGTCACAGGTCAGCACCTGTCAGCTCTCCCGGGGCCGCGGGAGCCGGGCAGTGCTGCCACCTCCGCCCCGCCTCGCCTCCTGACCCTCGGCCGCGTTTTGCCTAGGCTCTGCTTGCTGGGTGTGCGCGTGCGTGTGTGGATGCGTGTGTGCACAGGTGCGTGTGCATACATCCTTTCCTTCATAAAGCTGCTTGTTTTCCCTTGTCTCCTGTGACCTTATTTGGTTCCTTCACAGTGATTTGGGTCTTTTCCTTCCCCTGGCTTTGTCCTCAGATCAGCCTGACTCTCAATCTTACTCAAACCAATCCTGTGAGATGAGAGGGAACCTGGAGCCACTTAGCCTGCCGCCTCCCCTCGCCCCTCCCAGAGCCTGGTGGTCCCCACTCCACCACCCGCTTCTGGCCTTGTAGTTGGGGACCCAGGGCAGTGCTGACTCTCCGTTCTTGTTGCCCTCTTCCAGGAGCCCCAGCAGTCCATATGGGGACGTGATTGGCCTCCAGGTGGACTACTGGCTAGGCCACCCCGGGGAGCGGAGGAGGGAAGGTGACAAGAGAGATGCCAGCTCCAAGAACACCCTCAAGAGCGTCTTCCGCTCAGTGCAGGTTTCCCGCCTGCCCCATGGTGGGGAGGCTCAGCTTTCCGGCACCATGGCAATGACCGTGGTCACCAAAGAGAAGAACAAGAAAGGTAACTAATATCTGAGGCCAGGGACGATCAGGGCCACCAGACCTCCCAGCCTCCTCTCTCAGGGTCTGGGATGGAATCTGCTTCTGGGAGACCTTGGATGAAGGTGAGGCAGCACAAGCATCGTGTGGTCCAGCTTGGGGTCCCCTGGGGGTCCTACCTCACCTCGTGGGACAAGGCCATTCCTCCTGTCACAAAGGAAACCGGGATCCCCAGTGAGTCACTGGTCCCTGCCTGCAGAGCAGCAGCACCTCAGGGACCGAGGCAGTTTGCGCTGCTGTAAGGAAGGGACCCTTTCTGGTCACTGCCCTCAGGGATGGACTGTGACAGAGAAGGACATCTCCATGCCACAGCCCATGGTCATCCTGGCCCCATGGAGCAGCACATTCACACCCAACCCTGGAGGCCACTCAGGCCTTCGTGAGCAAAAGGGCATAGTTGTTTTTAAGAAACGAGGGGAATACAGCCCATTCCAGATAAGAGGAGCGGCTTCAGGCACCAGAGGTAGAGTTGGGGGGCCCTGGAGCCTGCGCTCTGGCAGGAGTCCCCGCCACCAGGCCCGTGCAAGGGCAGCACTCGCAGCTGTCAGTCCGGGTTGTAAACCCGCAGACCTGGCAGTATCCTGCAGCGGCAGGCTGGTGTGACCTAGGGCCCTCACAGCACCGCCACCTCCGCAGCTCTCAGGGAGGGGGCTTCCTCTGACTGCGGACCCTCCCTTCTCTGCTCTCCCAAGGCAGCTGGGCTGCTTTATGTTCAAGCTTCTGCTCCACAGAGATCCCCTGGGGGATGGGCAGGGGCTGTGCCAGGCCCATAGCCAAAACCTACAGGTGCACCCCAGAGACTAGCCTGGGGCGGTGCCCCCCGTCCTTGCCTCTTCTCAAGCGGGAGTGGAACAAGGAGTACCCCTCGGAGAGAGCTGGTACAAACTCTGTGCGCCTGCCTCCTGGCGGCAGCAGGCACATTCCTCCATGGCCTGCGAGTGTTCACAGGCTGCCTAGAACATTCAAGCGAGAAGGGACCTCGGAGACCATCTGGTCCTCGGTCTTCGTTACACAAGTGAAGATATAGAGGCCCAGGGGGTGGAAGGAACAGAGCTGGAACAGGGCAGGAACTCAAAGACTCTGGGATCAGGGAGGAAGCGTTAGCTTCTGCAGATCACCTCCCCTACCCATAGGAAGAGGGGGTGGTGGGCTGGGGGAGGGGAGGGATGGCTGCTTTACCAGGGGCCGTAACAGATGGGATTCCTGCTTGCTTTTCAGTTCCCACCATCTTCCTGAGCAAGAAACCTCGAGAAAAAGAGGTGGATTCTAAGAGCCAGGTCATCGAAGGCATCAGCCGCCTCATCTGCTCTGCCAAGCAGCAGCAGACCATGCTGAGAGGTATGGGTGCGGGCAAGGAGGAGGGGACAAGGGACTGTGGGGGCGGGGAGGCCATGCCCCCCCAGGGACCCTGGGAAGGTGGCCTTAGCAGTCCTGGTCACGCCCTCCCCTCCCCCTGTCATCCCCAGTGTCCATCGATGGAGTCGAGTGGAGTGACATCAAGTTCTTCCAGCTAGCGGCCCAGTGGCCCACCCATGTCAAGCACTTTCCAGTGGGACTGTTCAGTGGCAGCAAGGCCACCTGAGGGCACTGTCTCCTGGCCACTCTCCCTCCTGGCACTGCCACCAGCCTCACCGCCTGCAGGCAGGGGGAGGCCAGCAGGCCCGGGCCCAGCATCCCCTTTCCTGGCCCTGGGGCCTGCATCTCCCTTGCCCAGTCCTGAAGGACACTGCCACAGGGGACACGTCCCCTCCTCCCCACTGCTCAGTCCCATCACTGGGCAGCCCCCTCCCTCCTGATCCAGGCGTGGGGCATGTTGATCTTGTCTTCTGGCACCAGTCCCTGGAATTGAGTCCTCCGGGCCTTCCTTCACCTGACTTCCAACCTCTTTCTGCCATGTGGCACCGGTTCCCTTCCTGGAAATGGGAAAGCTGGAATCCTGGCCCGCAGCGGGAAGTCCAGCCCTCCCCCTCCCGTTTTCTACAGCCCACAGGACCCCCTCCGCTGCACAGTCACAGGGGCAGCTCCCGCCCCCAGGACAGCGTTTCTGTGTCCATGCTGTGTATTTCTGTGACAGAGGGGTCTTCCTGGTCTCTCCCACGCGAGACTTCCTGACCACCCCCAGGTCCCCTGTAGATGTGTGTCCCGAGCGTTTCATTGGTTCTCTGCACGGCCAGGCTCTCAATAGTTCCATGTGACGCGTCTGGGCATCGGTCCCTGTCCTTGTGGCTCCCCCTTGTTATTGATTCCCCTCCCTCTGCCTCCCAGCCCTCCACCCAGCACAGTCTGCCTGTTCCTGAAACTCTGGACTCAGGAGAGATGGGAGACAGACCTCCACCAGTATATCGTCTGTGGCCCCCCAGCCCCCTCACCCCGCTGTTCCCACCACGTCCACTCGTCTCCTTCTCCCTGGTCTGTTCTGCCCCTCCTCGCTCCTGGGCCCCGGAGTCCGGTCGCCCTCCTGCAGGCGCCATTCCCTTCCTTCACCACGGACTTGGGGGTCTGAGCCCCTCCTCAGCCTTGACCATCAGCCTTCTCAGGAGAGGCTAAGCACACTGGGTCAGGATCCTAGCTGCAGCCCTCCTCCCGCCAGCACCTCCAGAAATTTCCGTTGCCCTTTCACCCCTTCTAGAAGTTTTGCACAGAACTTCATTTTGAAAAGTATCTTTCTCATTCTCCATCCTTCCTCCAAACTCCCAGTTCTCACCCACAGCTCGGCCCTGCTGTCCAGAGCATCTCGGGGCTGGGCTACCGTCCCGGCCGCAGAGAGGGGTGGAGTGGGAGGGGCTGAGTGGATGCTGGATTTTTCATTCAATAAACCGGTGATTTCTTACCAACCAGCAAGCCTTGGGCCTCTGTGCCTCTCATTGACGCAAGATCCGTCTGACCCCTACCCCTCGGCGCTACGCAGCCACCTCCACTCATCTACTAGGAACTGGCTGGAAAGAAGCAAATTCCTGTTTTTCTTAATCATAGAAACAGAGGCACGGAGGTGTCTGGCCCAGTAGGAGGCAAGTAGAATCAGAAACAGACCATCATTCCCACACTGAAATCCCATTTTTCCCTGGGACTCGCCACCCCAAAATTCCACTTTCCAAGGCAGTGACACATTAGGGACACTCCTCTGATTGAAAATTAGAACTTGGCTTCTCTCCCCCTACTAGGCTGATGTCCTGCCATAGTTTCTGGACGGTGGTGAGGTCTGAGGCCAAAGGGCTCTCTGCCTCTGTAGGTGGAGGGAGTGGGGCTGCTGGGTCCCTCACTGAGTTGGCTTTCCTGTCTGCCCTTAACCTTAGAAACGGGAAACAGCCCTGCACACCAAGCCTCCCATGAAGGACCCAGAGGTGGAGGCTGGTTTGCGGGGCTTGGTATTCTCACCCTGCAGGGCACAGCCACAGAGGGGTGGGCAGCCAAGTGGGGCAGGCTGTCACTGGCTCCTGAAGCCCTGTGGTCAGATGGTCTAGCAGAGGGAGGCTCTGGGACCCCGGGGTGTGACCCTGTGCCAGCTCCTAGCCTGGATAATGGAATTAATGCCTGCGCCCCAAGGGGACGGTCCAGTGAGGTCTGCGGAAGAGTCCCAGAACGCAAGGGACACATGAGTTACCAGATGAAGCGCGCAGACTGGTGGGTGAGAGGAGACACCTCGGCTTGTGTCTGAGTGGCTCGAGAGAATGCGAGTGACCCCGGGCAGAGTGAGCGTGTGCCCCAGACACCTTCCCAGAATCCCAAGTGGGAAAGGCGTGGGGCAAGCAGACTTGGGTCCCAGCTCCTTGCCCTCTCGAGTTCCAGCTCAGAACCAAGAAGAGGACGCTGGTGGTGGAAAGGTGAGAGCAGGCGGCAGGAGCTTCTCCCAGCCTTCTTGCTTCTGTCTGCAGGGCCTCCGGGTCCTGTCTGTGGCCATCAGCGCCCTCCCTCGCTCCCACCCACAGGATCCCTCCCACCTCCAGCGTTTCGCTCCTGCACTTGCCCCCCATTTCCTGCATCACACGCCCCCCTCTCTCCCGGGTCTCTCTCACACACCCAGTAATGGCTCCCACGTTGGAATCAACCTCCCCATCCTTGATCCCATCTGGCTGCCGCACCGAGTCTCTGTTCCCCTTGGAGCCGAACTCTTCGAAGGAGGCGTTCGTTACCCTGTCTCCGCTTCCTCCCACTCCTTCAGGCTTTTTTCCTCACGAGCCCATCAGAAGTTCTCTTACCAAGGTCACGATGACCCGGGGTGCCAAATCCAAGGTCTGTTTTCTCGTCTGACCCCCCAGTAGCACTGGGTGCACGTACTCCCTGCTAGAACCGCTTTCTCCACTTGGCCTTGGACAGCACTGCGCTCTCCCCCCTCCACCAGCCGCTCTTTCTTTGCCTCTCTGCTGTGTCCTCCCGTCTGCCCAGCCTCGAAACACTGGACAACGAGGAGGTCTGGCCTCTGGCTTCCTCTCCCCTCAGCCCCGCGGTGGGAAACGCTTCCTGTGCGCGGACTTCTCTCTCCATACTTCGGTTGCGGAGGCCAGAAACTGGAATCATCTTTGACTCTTTTCTCGGCCAGCGATCAGCGCACCGGCACATCCTGTCGCCTTTCCCTTCAGTCGGTCCAGCCCCTCACCGCTCTCTGCTGCTCCTGCTCCTCGTCGGGACTTTCCAGCAGCCTCCTCATTATCTCCGCTTCCACCCACTCTCCCTGTAGTCTGTCCACACAAAAGCCAGCGAGCACGTTTTAAAATGTTAAGTTACTGACCCAAACTGTCCAATGGCTTCCCATCCCACTAGGAATAGAATCCAGAGCCCTCATCACAACCCTCCAGGCCTCCCTGATCCGCCCCCGGAGGTCTGCATGATTATCCCATCCACTGCCCTCGCTCAGTGGCCCCCACAGCCCCGCCACACCACGCACATTCTGCCTCAGGGCCTTTGCACAAGCCCCTCCCCCTGCCCATCCTGCTCCTGCCCTTATGTCCACGTGGCTTATTCCCTCATTCAAGTCTTGGCTAAGCTATCGCCTCAGAGAGGCCTTCTCTGTTCAACCCGTCCGAACTAGCTCCTCTCTTTCCTGTCACCCATCTTTGTTTTTCCTAGCGCTTCTCACTCCTTGGCATGAATTATTTTGTCTCTTCTCACTAGAATGTAAGTCCCAAGAAAACAGGAACTTAATTTTTTTCCCTTGCTATGTCCTTGACATCATCGGCACACAATACATGTTTGCGACAGAGAACAAATTGCCCTCCCGCGGCCGGAACGGGGTCCCTAATCCACACTTGCCACTCAGACACTGTGAAGCCACAGCCCAAAAGACACCCGAGTTTTCTCATAGGCCCTGGAAGAAGAGAGACGCGCACTCTGAGCAAAGAGGAAGAAGGGGGTGGGGGGCTGTGCAGGAGTGGTTTAAAGGCCCCAAACGTGAGGCGACCCAGGTGGAAGATTTACATCTGGGACCACTTGCCCACCTGGTCACTGAGAGTGGAGGCCAGACCGAGCGGACCTGCCCACGGGGCCGCCAGAAACATTCTCCAAAGGCAGAGGGGTGGCATTTTGGTGCAGATGTTGACAGAGGCAGGGGTAGAAGAGGTGGGGAGATGGAGGCAGGAGTCCTACTTAGGAGGTGGCATCAATAGGTGTAGGTGGCCGGTTAGGAAAGAGGGTCGGAGGAGAGAGTCAAGGGCTGGGACTGGCCGTCCGCCTGGGTGAACAGGCAGATGGTGGGACATCCCTGGAGGAGATCTGGGTAGGAGATGATGGGTTTGGGCAAGGGGGGTGTGTGCTATTCAAAGGTGGGCGTCCAACTGGAGTTGAATATATAGGTCTGGATGGAGCTTAGGGGAATAAACCCGGCTGGATGGAGAGCTGACCTTAGCGGGAGGGTGAGATCGGCCCCTGCTGGGCTGAGTTTGCTCCATCCTGACCACAGAAGGCAGGAATCTCCAACTGCCAGCCCCTCCCCACCCCCACCTTCCCGCCCCGGCCGCCCGAAAAGCAGGAGATGAGTGGCAGGTGAGTGAAGCTTCATCTGTATTTGCAGCCACTCCCCAGCGCCAGCATCACCACCTCAGCTCCACTTCAGATCATCAGGCTTCTCATAGGAGCACCGGCCCCTGGTGCCGAAAAGGTTGGAGACCGCTGATATAGGGTAACTACTGCCAGCACCAAACATCTCAGCACTTGTTCAGACTCATCTTTCTCTTCTGCTGCCTCGTGTGTTGCTTGCTTTCATTCTGAATGTGTTTTCTCTCCAACACCACCATAAGCAGAGATTGCCCTTATATTTAATATTTTTCTCTCCACTCTTCACTCACTAGCACAGGATCTGTCCAATAGTGAGCTTGATGGTGATAATAAATAACTACGAGCCATAGTGTCCATTACGTACAAGGCAAAATGTTAAGATCTGAACTTTGCTATTTATTCCATTCTCTCGAGGCCCCAACAAGGTAGGTATTAGGAACCTCATTCTACAGATGAGGAAACAGATGAAGTAACAGCATGCCTAAGTCTGCACACCCGGCAGATGGAGAAATACGGCCTTGAACTTAGCTTGGTCTGACCCCAAAGCCTGCGTGCCCTCCCGCTGAGCCCAGGCAGGGCCCCCTCTAGTCCCGCTGGGAGGCCGTGAGGAAAAGATGGTGCAGATTTGCCATGTGGCTGCTGGGACAGGAATCGGGAGCCTCTTGGGAGCTCGCTCAGAGCAGTCACTTCGTGGTTCAGTGGCAGAAAGAACTTACAGCCAGAAGTGTTCACAGTGGCACAGGACACTCAGGAAGTTTGTGAGCTGTGCATCACTCAGGGAGATATGATCTCTAAGGAGCCTCCACTCGAGTGTTTATGGGTGAACTTGCCGACTTTCCAAGGGAGATGATCTGCTTGGGAAAAGTGCCCCCTGCCCCCCCCCCCCCCGGCAATCACTTCGAAGAAAGGGAGTGAAGCTAGCCAGGGGAAAGAGAATTATTTAAGAAAGCAGATTCGGGTGGGATGTGTGCTTCCGAGGATCCAAGGAGAAGAGTGGGAGCAGTGGGAGTGATTTTCAGGGAGAAAACAACATTAAAAGTAGCAAGAACAACTTCCCTAGGCTTGGGCCGGGCAGGGCCAAGCTGATGAGCTCTGCAGAAAACGGCATAAGGAGCTGAATCACCACTGAGCATGGGCTTCTTCCTTTACTCTCCGTTAACTGAGCACCCATCAGCAGCTTGGCAGGAGACCAGCAGCTGCTGGGAGGTGGCGGGTGGGGAGAACAGAGGAGATGAAGTAACAGTCTTTCCTGGAGACTCACAGTACAATCCTCAGCCACAAGATAAAAAGCTGGATGGTTGAAAAGCTTTGAACACATGCAAGGTCAAGAGCTGAAAGCAAGATAAGAGCCTGAGAACTAGCCGGCCCTCCCTCCACCTGGCGTGCAGGGAGGATCAGGCCGGCTGCCAAAAGAGAATCTCAGAGAAATCACAAAGCCTGCAGAGAGCGAGAGCCCAGCAAAAGTCACAAAGGAAGATTAAAAAATGATCTTTCCATTTACCTGGAAAAAGACAATAAAAGGAATGTGCCCTTCAGAATGCACAAGGGGAGAAAGCAGGGGTTGTGGATGTGTTTGCGCTTCGCCATGTGGGATTTGCACTACGCGAACCTATAAACACGCTCATGGAGGTGTGCATGTGGTACACAGGTGTCGGTCGGTTCCGTGTCCCTGGGTGAACCTGCCTGAGGCTGTTAGCACTGTTTTTGTAGGTGTGACAAGCAAGCACTTGAGTTGGTTCTCTTGACCTCTACTCCATGCCATCAGTCTACCTCACACACTGGGACAAAATGACCTGGATTCTAGATTACGGAAAGACATAGTGGTCACCGGGTGCCTGAGCCCCCCAGGAACAGCAGGCTCTCACCTCATGCAGCTGCCTTCCCTTCTCTGCACCTCAGTTTCCTTACTTATGAAATAAAGCGGGGCACATCACGGGCACTGCCAAAGTTTTATTTATTTTTTAATTTTTAATTTTCCAAAGTTTTAAAATAAGAGATGTCCAGGACACATCCTGGCACCACCGAATCCCAGTCTCTAAAAGGAGAGTCTTCTGACAAAATTCCTTCAAGAGAGATTCTGAAACCCAGCCTCATCAAGAACGACAAAGGTGTCCTGGGCTCCAGATCCCGTTTCCTTTCGGAGTGTAGTCATGGGCTGGTGGAGACTGAGCACAGAGGCAGTCTTAGCACACCGTAGCCAGGAGCGCCTCTGGGAGGTAGGGCTAACACCAGGGCTGAAAAAAAAAGCACAGACCCCAAAGCCAAAAGACTCCAATCTTCAGGGCTCTGGAAGAAAATGGACCAGGTGAAACTGACAAAGATAAACACAAGTTCTGCACTGATGCAGCAACGTAACAGGTGGACATAGAAACTGGTAACGGGTGCTTCTGGGCAGGGGAGCTGCATGGCTGAGGACAGTGGTCAGAGAAAGAACAGTATTTCATTGTAACTTGTATAATCCTTTTGATTTTGCACCATATGACTGTATTAGCTACCTTTATATCACTGGGTGGGGGGGGGATCGTTGGCAGCAGCACAGTATTGGGGAGAAGAACCTTACTGGATATAACTGGGATGCACGCAATCTGGAGTTTCAGCTGACAAGCTTACCCTGAGCAGACACGGTGCAGTGGCTGTCCAAGTCAGCCTGACTTGTGACTTCACGGTGGACAGGTGGCATGCTCATTAAGAGGGGCCCATCCCTCTGTGATCTGTACAGTTCACACCCTGCTGGATCCCCCTGGGCACTGGGCTGAGTAACAGTGTCTGGACTGACACACTAAACTACATCCAGAAAAGAGAAATTGGGATGGAGAAGGACCAGGCAACTGAGGCAGGGACCGTCCACCCAGGCAGGGAGAAGACTACCATGGTCTCCAAATATCTTTATTGGCAAAAGGGAGCAGACTGTTCTTCCTGAAGACGGAGCTTCAGTTTGGTGAGGGGAGCCCTGCAGGAAGGTACTTCTGGGTCTAGGAAAAAACATTCTTCTAACGCCCTGTCGCGGGATGTACTTGAGCTAGGGGTGCTGGGCCTTCTCTGTCAGAGGTGATGCTAAGGAGGTTCTCACCTCCACCAGGATGCTGAGGCTGGTGGAATCTGAGTCTGGGCCCACTCTGACTCATGAGGAACATTCGGATCCCTGGGGACCAGTGTCTCGCTCTGCAGGTTTTGTCCTTTGGGGTAGTTACCCTGCTGCCACTCACTAGTGACACTGACCTAGAAGCAGTGGAGTCAGTGCCAAGGTAGCCACAAATCCAGAGCTGCAGAACTCCAGATCAAAACCTGGACCTGGCAGAGACCTAACAAGGCCAACAGGTGCGCCTTTCTGACCGTTTTTAAAAATGAACATTTACCTAGCGATGCTACCTGGCTGCCCCAGGGGCTATTCTGGGCGTGAACAAGACAGGCAGGGCGTGGCCTGCATTCCAAGGAGGAGGCAGAAAAGCGACAGGGAAAATGTTAGAAGAGATAATTAAATGGGTGCCTGAGATGGACTGGAGGGCTGCTCTACATGGGGAGCCAGGAATCAAGGAAGGGCTCCCTGAAGAGGTGACATTTCATCTGAGCCCCGAATGACATCATGTCCTTGTCTTGATCATCAGGTCAACAGCATTTGTTGTGGTGTTCAGCCACAAGTGCATGAGTCTTCGTTTCGGCAGATGACCAGCTGTCCTGTGCCACTTTTTTCTCCCTTAAGGTCAGCAGCCTCGGTTCCTTCCCCCCAAGAAGCAGCTCTAGGATGTCGTGAACCCCCTACAGGGACAGAACAGCTCCGAAGGAGTTGGGTGGTCGGATCTGCAAGAAGTGGATAACACCAGTGCCCACTCCAGGAGGTGTTTGCGAGCATTCGGTGAGTTAACCCACTTAAGACACCAAAGCGCCTGACACACAGCGCTCAGAAAAGTGACAACTCCCTCAATAAATGTCAAGAAATGTCCGATGCCTCGCTGTGGACTCCGGGCCGTCTCCCCGTGCCTCAGTTTCACCGACTTCCGAGCCCCTCCGCACCCCTGCGGCCTCGGAAAGGTTTACAACTGAGGAATCCGAGGCCGCAGGAGCGCGGAGGCGGCCACTGGGAAGGGTGCCCCCGGCCAGCCCACGCCCCGCCCCTGGTGGCCACGCCCCGGCTCCCCCCACTTCTTGCCTGGAGCATTCCCGGCTGGCGTGCTCCTTTAAGGCAGCCGGCGGGCGGAGAAGAGCGTGTTTCGCCCCCTCCGACGCCGCCGAGGTAGCAGCTTCACCTTTAAGGCGGCGCGGGGACTGTTGGGAAGGCCGGCGGGATGGAGGCAGTGGGACTCGCTCACGGCTGCGGGTCCGAGTGAAACGGGGCGGGAGCCGGAGCTGGAGCGGGAGCCGTGCCCGAGCGGGAGGCGCAGGTCCGCGCGGGCCGACTGGGCCGGGAGAGTAGGCTCTGGGTCGGCCCAGAGGAGGGGAGGATGCGGGCGCGGCCTGCGGGAGGCCCAGGCCCACTCGCGGGGAGGGGGCGCGGTCTTGGGTGGCGGGGGTGGCTGCTCGGCCTTTTCAGGGGGTGGGGTCCGCAGGACGTCGCGCGAGCCTATGGGAAGGGTCGCCGTGGGCGGGCCCTGAGGTGACGGAGAACCCGAGATCTAAGCTCCCCTAGGGCGAGGGTCTTTCCAGAGTCGGCGCGCGCGAGGTGAAGGGTCCTGTGGCTCGGCCTGCCTGTTAGGGAGGGAGTTTTCCGAGGGGCTGGGACGGGATCTCCAGGAGGGGTCGGGGTCTCCCGCGTGGGAGTGAGCCCCTAGGATCCCATAGGACCGTCTTCCGACGCGCCCTGCCCTGGCTGAGGGAATCCCCGGGGAAACCCGAGACTGGGCCTCCTAAGCCTTGCCTGAGCCCGTGGTCTGGGCCGAATCCGGGTCCAGCCTCACCTACCTCACCGCATTGCGTCTCCCGGGTCGAGACGAGCTGGGCGCGCCCTCTGTAGGCCGAGCGCGGGCACGGTGCGGGCTGCTGGCTTGGGGACGTGGGCTCCCCGGGGACCCAGGCGTCCAGGGACCGAAGGTGTTTACCTAATCTGGGGCGGACGGCGGTGTGGCCCCAGGCCCGGCACCCGCCTGCCGGCCCTCTCGCCTTCACAGGCGGCACGGCAATGGCCACGATGGTGCTGCCGCGAGAGGAGAAGCTGAGCCAGGATGAGATCGTGCTGGGCACCAAAGCCGTCATCCAAGGGCTGGAGACTCTGCGCGGGGAGCATCGTGCTCTTCTCGCTCCCTTGGTCGCTCATGAAGCTGGCGAGGCTGAGCCCGGCTCACAGGAACGCTGCGTTCTCCTGCGTCGCTCCCTGGAGGCCATTGAGCTGGGGCTGGGGGAGGCCCAGGTAGGCCGATCCGGGGCGCTGAGGTGGGAGGCCACAGGAGGGAGGGATGGAGCCTTCTAGAAAAAGGCAATGTAGGAACACAGCTGAGCAGGGAACCATCCATACTCTGGAGCTCCATGGAAGGACCCAGTAAATATCTGCTGAAGAAATGAGTGGGTTTTGGAGACCCCAGCCGGTCCTTAACCCAGGAGAAGCTTGATCATTTTCACCCCATACACAGAACCCTGTTCTTAGCTTCTCTGTGAGGTAGCAGAGACTGAATGGCATAGGAGAAGGAAAAGGAAATCCCATAAGAATCTCCCCTCCATTCATTCTTATATTCATTAATTAACAGGTAAGTTATTAAATGCCTACTATGTGCCAGGCAATATGGTAGGTGCCAGGGATACAGGTTCAACAAAACAGACAAGATCCCTGCCCTAGTCCATCGGGAAGACAGAAACATTTGTTACACAGTGATAAGTTCTTCAAAGAAAGGAACAAGATCTTGTAAGAATTTGTAGTGGGGAGTCTTATTTATTGGCCAGGTAAGACTTCTGAGGAAATGATATTTAAACCAAGATCTGACAGAAGAAATGGACCCAGCCTCTAGAGGAGGGAGGCAGGTAAGAGGTTGTATGTGCAAAGGTCCTGAGGTAGGAAAGATCTTATGAGGGGAGAACTGAGAGAAGACCTATGTGACTGGAGCTGAGGAAGGAGAGGCCTATGGAGAAGGCAGGGGCCAGATCATGCTGTACCTTATTAGTCTGAGTTTATTCTCAGGAAATCAAGCTTTTGAAGGGTCTTAAGCAGTCAAGGGACACAGTCTGACTTAGGCTTTAAAAGCTCCCGCAGGCTGAGGTATGCGGAATGAACTATAGTGGGTCAAGAATGGAAGCAGGTAGGAGGTAGTTAGGAAGCCACTGCTGGAATTCAAGTGAGAAATGGTGGCTTGGATTAAAAGGGTAACCATAGGGTGAAAAGAAGGGGACCAGTTCTAGATGTCCTGGAGGTAGGTCCAGGAGGACCCGGGGATGAAGTAAGGGAGAGCGAGGAGGGCAGGGTAACTCCTAGGTCGGAGCAGTTTAAGGGGATGAGCCTGGATGATCAGCAGTTCTGTTTTGGCCCTCTTACATTGGGGCTGCCTGGATGATATGCAGATGGAGAAGGAGCTAGGTTCGGAGGGAAAGTCTTGGCCCCCCTCAGATCTTGGCTTACACACTGGCTGGCTCCATGAATCCTGGGCAGGTGGTATCATCTTGGTTTCCTTGTCTTTAAAATAGGGATCATACCATATGCTATATATATTTCCAGGCCATTTGGTGAACTTTTTAAAAAGCTAGTGGTTGTGTAAACACCTGTCACTTAAGACATTTGCTAATCAACTAGAAAGTGCAGGGTTCCTGAGCCTGGTCCTCCGGAGGGGCAATGTGTTGGTCATTCATTCCTCGGCCAGTTGGCTGCCAGGTGCAGAGATGAACACACAGGGGCCCTCCCTGTGTGTGCAAGCACTGAGGCAGATGGGCAATAGGATGGCGTAGAGGGAGTGGAAGGTGCCATGCTTTCCTGGGGCTGTGGGCATAAGAGAGAAGAGTCTTCACTGCAGAAATGACCTGAATGTGAAGGATGGAGAAAGGGTAGAACATATGCAAGGTTCCAAGGCAGGAAGAGCCTAGAAGCTCAGGAAAGGAGTCAGGTGGGGGCTGAAGCTAGGCCTCTGGGTCTTCTTACCTGCTTGTGGTTCCTCAGACTTTCTGGGGGTTTGGGATACGCACGCCTTCCCTCCATGGGAGCTGCAGAAGGGCAGAGGCCAACTTGGACCTTTAGCGGAAGTCAGATTGGGTCCTTCAGTGATCCTTCAGCCATCTATCAGGGTTCCCTGGGAAAGTGTTAGCCGTGGGGCAGGAAGCAGTGGCTGCAGGGGTTTGAATACAACCCCCAAGAGAGACAAAGGAAGTGAACGGCTAGCTCTGGGAAAGCGCAGCACCCCAAACTGCTCTCTTCATGATCAGTGCAATGAGGTGGGAGCTGGACCATCAATGCAGAGAACTAGCTGGATGCCCAGGAGAGGGGATGGACTTTGTCAGTCCAGCAGAGCCTGCCTGGGAACCCAGGGCTTCTGACTCTAGAACAGGGGTCCCCAACCCCTGGGCTGCGGACCGGTACCGGTCTGTGGTCTGTTAGGAATCGGGCCGTGCAACAGGAGGTGAGCGGCAGGTGAGCAAGTGAAGCTTCATCTGTATTTGCAGCCGCTCCCCAGCGCCGGCATCACCGCCTCAGCTCCGCCTCAGATCATCAAGCATTAGATTCTCATAGGAGCACTGGTCCCTGGTGCCATAATGGTTGGGGACCGCTGCCCTAGAAGGAAGGAATTGGGGATCCCCAAGCCGCCTGGATTCAGGTTTTAGACTATGGTTCGGGGCCTTGGGGGAAAGCTCCCTTGACGGGAAGAGAACTTCAAGGCCCTCAGCCCTGCAGCTCCTCACAGGCAGGGCCAGGCCTAGCCCTTTGCTGGGCCCCAGTGCCCCAGGCGGCCCAGGCTGGGGGTGGACAGGGCTCTGACTCACGTCCCGGCTGGCTGTCACAGGTGATCCTGGCGCTGTCGAGCCACCTGGGGGCTGTCGAGTCAGAGAAGCAGAAGCTGCGGGCTCAGGTGCGGCGCCTGGTGCAGGAGAACCAGTGGCTGCGAGAGGAGCTGGCAGGGACGCAGCAGAAGCTACAGCGCAGCGAGCAGGCTGTGGCCCAGCTCGAGGAGGAGAAGCAGCACTTGCTGTTCATGAGCCAGATCCGCAAGTTGGATGAGGACACCTCCCCCAATGTGAGTCCTACCATGGTCACTGCGAGGCCACCAGGCAGGAGGTCCTGGGAGCAGGGAGGGGATAGCATGGAGCAAACTCAGCTGTGACCCAACCACTGATACCTGGGCTACCTCGAGTCTTTTTTCCTGATCCTCATCCTGTCTTCCTGCCTAGGAGGAGAAGGGGGAGGTCCCCAAAGACTCTCTGGACGACCTGTTCCCCAACGAGGAGGAGCAGAACTCAGGTGCGGAGGGGCAGCTGGCCCTGGGGGCAGGGGAGGGGAGCTGGATGAACTCTTGGACCTTGGGACCCAGAAGTCACTAAAAAGAAGGACTAAGGGGCTGCCATGTTCTTTCCTGCTCCGTTTCTGATCATCACGTCCCAGCATGTTAGAACTTAAAAGGCAGGTGTTACACATTGCTTCTACCCCACCCAGCCAGCTCTGAGGAGCAGGATCACAGTTCCAAGCTTCAGAGCAGCCCAGGCTGGCTCAAGTCCTGTTGTGCCACCGGTTGCTCTGTGGCCACTGGTAGAGTTTCTTTTCTCCTCTGTCCTCCTCCGAGGGTTAGAGGAAGACACATGTGCAGTGCTGGTCCGCCTCACTGATGGCGTTGCGTGCACATCGGGGCCTCCGTTCTGCAGCTGGGGAGGCTGAGGCTCGGGGCTCAGGTAGTTTGCTGTAGGCCACGCAGCTTGAAGTGTTAGAGCTGGGATTCCACCTGCTCTTTCTGAAGAGTGACTAGACCCACCCTACAGATGGAGAAACTGAGACAGAATAGTTAGCGACTTGCCCAGGGCCACGTGTCAGATGGGTCAAAGGTATGTGCTAGCCCAGCCCAGGGGGCAGTTGGTCCATCTGAGCTCCTGCCTTTGACCTTGCAGCTCCCAGCCCTGGAGGAGGGGATGTGGCTGCCCAGCATGGGGGTTACGAAATCCCGGCCCGGCTGCGCACCCTGCACAACCTGGTGATCCAGTATGCTTCGCAGGGCCGCTACGAGGTGGCTGTGCCACTCTGCAAGCAGGCACTCGAAGACCTGGAGAAGACATCAGGCCGCGACCACCCTGATGTGGCCACCATGCTGAACATTTTGGCACTGGTCTATCGGTGAGGCTCCTCTGGCCACAGGCTCCAGCCCTGGGTCACAAACCCTCAGTGCCTGCTGTGGGCCAGGACTCAGGCTCCTCCGGGCAGCAGAGAGCAGAACCTGTGCCTAGAGGGGGGCTGAGCCAGGTGCCTGGACCTGCACGGGCCTGGGCTGCAGACATGAATAAGAGGAGAAAGACCTGGACACAACCAGAGAGGGGACAGCGCATGAGGACTCGGGGCACCAGGCATCGGCACAGCTTCTCTGGGCACCGTGGTTTGAGTAGGCTCTTTGGTGAGAGGCGAGTGTGCCCGGAACATGAGAGGATTAGCAAAAGTTTCCCTGGTGGAAAGAGCAGTGTGAGCAAAGGTGTCGGGGAAGAGAAAACAAGGTGCGCTGGGCACGAGATACGGGGGGGCGGTGGTGGGGAGACCTGGCACAGTTTGCCTCGTACCTCAGCACTGCGTGCCCTGGTGTGTGTGAACTACCTAGAGCTCCCTGAGCTCCTGGAGGGCAGGGGCTGACCAGGTCTCCCCATGTTCTGGGTTATAATCATGCCCACTCAGTAAATATAGGAGGTGTGATCTTGGGATCTCAGATCTAGGGCCCAGACTTTGGGCTGCAGGACAACCCTCAGCTTGCTTCTGTCTGCCCTCAGGGACCAGAACAAATACAAGGAGGCTGCCCACCTGCTCAATGACGCTCTGGCCATCCGTGAGAAGACACTGGGCAAGGATCACCCGGCTGTGAGTGAGGGTGGGTGGAGGTGAAGGCTGCTGCTGCCTTCTGCAGCTCCCAAGTCCCAGAACCCTTGCCAGCAGGGGCCTAGGTCACCGAGCCTCCATTCTTCCACCTTCTAGGTGGCAGCGACACTAAACAACCTGGCGGTTCTGTATGGCAAGCGGGGCAAGTACAAGGAGGCCGAGCCACTGTGCAAGCGGGCTCTGGAGATCCGGGAAAAGGTGGGAGCAGGTGGGGCCAGGCAGGAGGGCTGCACAGGTGGGGGAACCCAGGCCGGCCACGAGCCCAGCCACTGGCCCCTGCTCCCATCCCAGGTCCTGGGCAAGTTTCATCCAGATGTCGCCAAGCAGCTGAGCAACCTGGCCCTGCTGTGCCAGAACCAGGGCAAAGCTGAGGAGGTTGAATACTACTACAGGCGGGCACTGGAGATCTATGCCACACGCCTTGGGCCTGATGACCCCAATGTGGCCAAGACCAAGAACAACCTGGTACCCTGGGCCAGGAGGGGCTGGAGGGAGGGAGGGGGCTGTGAGAGGATGGAAAGGAAAAGGCTTAGCTCCCTGCATCCTGCTCATCCTCTGGCCCCTGCCACTCCAGGCCTCCTGCTATCTGAAGCAGGGCAAGTACCAGGATGCAGAGACCCTGTACAAGGAGATCCTTACCCGTGCTCATGAGAAGGAGTTTGGCTCTGTCAATGGTGAGTTTTTGGCTACTGTGTGCCCCCAGCTCACCCAGCACAGGCTCACTCAGCCATCAGCATCCATGGCAGCTGGGCAGGTCTTCATGCCTGGGGTCTGGCTGGTCTCTGGTCACTCGTGTGCACACGTGAGCTTGGACACACAGCTACCGCGCCCTGCTCATGCCATATACACTCTTTGCATACCCCATACCCTTGGCTCAGAGCCTTTTCCCTTACTCTGCTGGGCAACTGCTCACCGTGACAGCCCAGCCCAAATGTCTTCCCCTCTGGGAAGCTACCTTCTGGCCCGATAGTCAGTTTCTGCTCTGGGACCCTTCAGCCTCGTCTGTCATTCATGCCGAGCACATGCCTCAGGCTGTAGGCTTGAGGTGTCTTAAGCATCTGCTCCCCTAAGTGCCTCAGTCACAGGCTTGTGCCACAGTCACCTCTGTTCCAGAGGAGTGTCAGTAATGTTTGGGTCTGTTTTTTGTCTATTTAACAGAGCCCAACCCTGTTCCTTCCAGGGTACCACTCACCCCCTCCCCAGTCCTGTGTCCAGCCTCACCAGGAGAGGCCTTAATGGGAGGCTGGTGATGGCCCCCTTTCTCTCCCCAGGTGACAATAAGCCCATCTGGATGCACGCAGAGGAACGGGAGGAGAGCAAGGTAGCTCTGTGGGCAGGGCTGGGTGGGTGTCCAGAGAAGGACGGTGAAGCTGGGGGTGTGTGGACGAGGGGCCCTGCTCTTCCCACCTCTCTTGACCATTCTTTCCCCCAGGATAAGCGCTGGGATAGCACCCCTTATGGGGAATATGGCAGCTGGTACAAGGCCTGTAAAGTAGACAGGTGAGGAAAGCAGGGCAGGGCTGGTGGCAGAGCAGGTAGCTGGGGAGACAGTATCCCAGTTGGGGGGCGGGGGCCGAGTTCGGGCCGCACACTTCATACTGCTCATCCCCAGGACCACACCTCTACCAGCTTGTTTTTCAGGGACTGGGTCACAGGCCACCTGTCTCAGAATGGCTTTTTGCACCAGGACAGCCTGATTATTTCACTCTTGGGTCTCCCAGTTTTTAGTCCTACTGGCAACATTTCACTTAGGGCTGTGGGGTCAGGTCCCTGGTCCTGGGGTGCTTCCAAGACAGAAGCATGCAGTCAGGCCTAGCCCAGGGCTTGGCATGATTCTGGTTGGCCGGATGGTTCCTTAGAGCCCAGTGTGGGCTGGATGTCAGGACAGGCCCTGCCTGGTTCCTGAGGAACACGGAGTTTGAGACTGTCTCCTGTCCTGTCCACAGCCCCACCGTCAATACCACCCTGCGCAGCCTGGGGGCCCTGTACCGGCGCCAGGGTAAGCTAGAAGCTGCGCACACACTGGAGGACTGTGCCAGTCGCAGCCGCAAGCAGGTGGGGCCACAGGCATGAGGGGTGTGGGCAGGGACCTGCGTGGCCCTGTATGTTTTCTGGTCAGCCCACTGCTCCCCCTGACGCGCCCTCTGCTCCCTCAGGGCCTGGACCCTGCGAGCCAGACCAAGGTGGTGGAACTGCTGAAGGACGGCGGCGGGCGGGGAGACCGCCGTGGCAGCCGCGACGTGGCCGGGGGTGCTGGGGCTCGGTCTGAGTCTGACCTCGAGGAGGCAGGGCCTGCAGCTGAGTGGAGTGGGGTGAGTCTAGGGGGTGGGCTGGGCCAGGAGGCTGCGGAGCCAGCATGGCATACAGACAGACCCGTCTACCCCGCAGGATGGCAGTGGTTCCCTGCGGCGCAGTGGCTCCTTTGGGAAGCTCCGAGATGCCCTGAGGCGCAGCAGTGAGATGCTGGTGAAGAAGCTGCAGGGTGGTGGCCCCCAGGAACCCTCTAATCCCAGGTCAGCCTCTGAATCGATAAGCCCCCCACCCAGGGCGAGCCTCTCAAGAACTCACCCAACAATCCACCAACCCCAGATGAGCCCCTGACCCAGGGTAAACTCCCTCCTTCAAGGTCCACCCCCAAATCTGCTCCCCTCTCATCAGCCTCCCTCCCCAGTCCTAACCTGAACCCCTTCCCATTCCCTCTAAGTTTCACCATGTGCAAATCCCAGCCTTTCTTCCCCTCAGGATGAAGCGGGCCAGTTCCCTCAACTTCCTCAACAAGAGTGTGGAGGAGCCGGTCCAGGTACGGGTGGGTGTCGGGGCACTGGGCAGCTGAGGCCCAGGGCCCAAGGCCTCCTGCATGCCCTCTGTACTTGCCCAGCTTGTCCTCAAACACGTCTCTTCGTCCTGCAACATTTCCTGTCTCCATCCCAGGCCTGGCTTTGGTCTGGACACTGGGGAGACAAATGAGGGAAACCCACCCCCTGCTTGGGTGGACATGCAAGTGGCCAGTGCCAGCAGTCAGTGTGGAGGTGGGTGGAGGTGTCAGGCCACCAGGGCAAGGTGTGGGCCAGGCTTAGGGACTCTGGCTGGTCAGGCCCATTCCCCTTCCAGCCAGGGAAGCAGACTGGCAGCAGCACGATGCTGAGCCACTTGCCCCTTCTGCCCACAGCCTGGAGGCACAGGCCTCTCTGACAGCCGCACCCTCAGCTCCAGCTCCATGGACCTCTCCCGACGAAGCTCCCTGGTGGGCTAACACCGAAGGGGCAGCCAGTCATCAAAGCCGTCACCTGGCACTACCCCCACCCCCAGCCCTGCGCATGGGCCTGCTGCTTGCCCCGCCTGTCTCTCCCAGGGACCCCTGTCTTTTCTGTTCAATCTCAGGGTAACCTCCTCCCTTGTCATCTCAGCCTGAGCCCTGGCGTCTGGGCCTGCCCCGCTCCAGCTCTACCCCTTATTTATTCCTTCCAGCAGGGCCCCCTCTTCCCTAGATTCAGGGCCAGCAGTAAGGGCTGGCCCCAGTCTTCCAGGTAGAGGCTCAGTGGCCCGCCCTCCCCAGACCCCAGAGCCAGAACACTAAGCACCTGTCGTCCCTTCAGCACCCCTGTCCTCCCCTGGCCGTTGCTTCTGTATATAGAGAAATAAGTTATTGGCCACGCCCCTCTCAGTCCTTAGTACTGCCCGGGCCTCCCCTCACCCCGCCTTTCTCTAGTGGTACCGCCCACGCCTTAATCACCCCCATTCTGCGCGGTGGTATCTCCCAGGCTCCACAACACATCTTGGGGGGCTTCCTCAAAGGGTTCCCTGGGCCTTCTCGAGCTCCTCCCGGCCTCTGAGGGGCGCGCCTGTCCCCGCCATCGCCCAGTGCCCCGGGACGGCGAGCCTTCCCCTTGCCCATCCCCTCACCGCCGGGCCCTGCCCTGCATCCCGGCCTTATGCACTGCCCCGTCTCACCTGGCCCTGTCCAGGCACGGCCTGACCCCGCCCCAGGCACTGCCTGTCGAGCCATCCAGCCACGCCTCCCACGCCTGCAGCTTCTCGCGAGGGGCAGTGATGCGCCCCCCAACTTGTGGCTGGAGGGGCTGCCCTTGTTCGGGGTGTAGGCGGTCGCTCTATTTTCAAATGTTGCTGTAGAAATAAAGATGGTTTGAATCTGAGCCGGGCTTGTTTTGGGGCTGAGGCCGAGGGCTCTCAGCGTCTCTAGGTTGGGAGTGGGGTCGTGAAGGGCTGCAAGTGCGTGCGTGTGTGTGTCGCTCACATCTGGTCCCTCGTAGCTGGAGCGCAGATACTCCTATCTTGGAATCGTTTGGGGGCTCCATAGGTTCAGGATCTAACAAGCTTCATCGCCCAGGTTCTAGAGACCGTGGGCTTTGATTAAGCGCTGCTCCTCACTAAGCTGTTTGACCTTCAGCGAGTTACCGACTCATTTTTTCACATATAAAATGTGAAAGACACCTTCCTCCTGGGGCTGTAGCTGGTGAGTTAGGAGCGCCAGCACCCTGGATAAATGAACTTTACTAATGCTCACAACTCCGGGAGTTGGGAGGACAGAGATAACTACCTCTGCCAGATGTAAAACCTGTCAGCTCCAGCCCTAAACTGAGCTTTCAACGTGGGGACGCCATCAGGCTCCCGAGGGCCGCCCTCAAGCCCAGGTACGTCTGGGGAGCGCACTACAAGCCCCAGAAAGCAATGCGTGGCAATGATGAGGAGTGGGCTAGAAGGCTCGGGCTCCGGTTTACGCCTGCGCAGCGGGTGGGTAGGTGGGGTGGTTGTGTGTGTGTGTGTGTGTGTGTGTGTGTGTGTGTGTGCGCGCGCGCGCGTGCGACAATGTACAGCTACTACAGGTTCGGAAGCAACACAGCGAGGCGCGCGCTTGCGCGTGTGTGTGTGTGTGTGTGTGTGTGTGGTGTGTGACAATATAGAGACTACAAGTTCCGGGAAGCAACGCAGCTTGAGGTCCCGTGTGTGTGTGTCCGTGTGTGTGTGTGTGTGTGTATTGTAGGATACTACAAGTCCGCATGTGTTTGTGTGTAAGAGACAATACGGACACTACAAGTCCGCGTGTGTGTGTAACAGTGTAAGGATACTACAAGTCCGTGTGTGTGTGCGCGTGTATGACAATGTACGGAGACTACAAGTTCCGAGAAGCAACGCAGCGAGGCCCCGGTCGGGCATCTTTGCGCCTGCGCGCCGCGGGCGGGGCCTCTGGGGCGGAGCGGCCACCATCTTGGAACGGGAGGCGGAGCAGAGCCGACTGGGAGCGACCGAGCGGGCCGCCGCTGCCGCCATGAACCCCGAATAGTGAGTGAGCCCCGCCCGCGCCGTTCGGCGCAGCCTCGATCCGGAGTACGGGGCTGTACGCTTACCGGGGTTGTCCGGCCTGGGTCAGGACTGCGCAGCGCCCCCACATCCGGGTCTCTCTTCCGCTGACCCCCCCCCACATCCGGGTCCTGCCCCTCCCCCGGGGGCCCCAGGACCCCAGCTCCATACCCCGAGTTCTTGCACCCGGGGCCAAAAGACTACGACCCCGAGGGGCGCCACTTGGAGCCCAAGGCACCGGCTGTACCAGGCCTTACGGTCAGGTAACTCCGCAGCCCCGATATCTCCAGGCCTCAGTTTCCCCACCTGCTGGTTGAGAGTGGCGGTATGGGTGCTGACAACGGTCTCAGCGTTATGGAGCCTGTCACCAGATCGTTCCTAGTCTGGGTCCCTTTAGGTCGGGCGGTAAAACCTCCTGTTCTTCCCGTTCTCCCGGAACCCGGTTCCTTGGGTTGTCCAGAGGCTGAAGGCCGAGGCGCCGTTCTGTGTAGCTCTCCCACAGGTCCTCCCCTCCGGGGCTGTCGCTTTGCCCCTTGCCTAGGTCAAGCTACCCGCTGCTCCGGTGGCCAGTCCCTTCCCGCCCTCTCCTCACCTTTCCCCAGGCCCGCAGCACCACCGTCGCACCCCTTCTCTTCGCTGTCACACTGCTGATGAAGTTTAGATGAGTGTGTCATTTGTTCCCCCCCTCCAGTGGGATTCTCTGTTCCTCATACTCTCTTCACTTCTTGCCCGCTCCCCCTATGGGTAGATGGCCCACATCTCTGCCCCAGGCTTCTCATTGACAGTTTTTCCTGAGTGTCAGTTATGGGCTTCCTCCTCTGCCACTTCCTTTTTCTTCTCCAGATCCAGGCCTCAGATTTCCTGGGAAGGGGGAAGCTCTGAGCTAGATTTGACAGGGAACAGAGAAGGGAACCGATAGGTCCTCACAGAGACTTTGAAGTCCAAACCTGGTTTCCAGTCTTAAAGTGAACAGCTGTATAGACTTAGAGCAAGTCACTTCCCTTCTCTGACCTCCGGTTTCCTCATTTGGTGGGAATAACAACACCCACTTCACTGGACTCTCGTGAGGCTTAAATAAAATGATGCATTTGAAGTACTTAGCACAGGGCCGGGCACAAGTAGGAACTCAGTACAGTTTTAAGTGATTGCCACTTGTTACCACCTCTTCTTACATGCTTCATGCTAGGTTCTTTACAATAGATATTCACTTAACAACTTCCGGGCTGACCCTCACTTATACTTATGGGGCCTCCCCTGCCAAGCCAGGTTTGCTTAGGGGCAGTGTAGTGCGGGGGAGGGTTCCCTAAATAACCCCTACTGGACCTGAGACCATGGAATCTGTCAGGAATCAGTAGGATACTCAGCTGTCACCTGATGGTGATCCTCAGCGAGTCATATTCCTCTCTGTGAACTCAAGTTTCCTTCTCTGTAAAGTGGGAATTCATATGCCATGCTGTTATGGGGGGTGGTCAGCTCTCCCTTCCCAGGACTCGTGGGAGGATCTTGTGATCGCCTTAGTAGTACACAGTGGCACGTCTAATTGTGGGAGGATGCTATAGCTGTGACCAGGATGATGGCCGGCAGACTCCCTGCCTGCCTTCACACCTTCCTCTCCTTTCTCTCCAGTGACTACCTGTTTAAGCTGCTTTTGATTGGTGACTCGGGCGTGGGCAAGTCCTGCCTGCTTCTGCGGTTTGCTGTGAGTAGGAAGCCTGCCATACCATCTGTCCGGGGTCTTGGCTGGTGGCGGGAGGGAGAAGGGGCAACCCAGAGCACAGTAGTTACAAGAACTGGGGCACCAAGGATGAAATTGCAGGTTCTGCCAACTGAATAAGGACACATGGCCGGCAAGTTAAGTGCTGAGAACTGGGGCCCAGCAGTTAGGAACTGTGCTGGGGCAGGAGACTCAAGGGAGATTTACCAGTTGGGCCTCAAGCCTGTTCACTCAGGCCATATCACTGGCCCCTGATCTTCCAGGATGACACATATACAGAGAGCTACATCAGCACCATTGGGGTGGACTTCAAGATCCGAACCATTGAGCTGGATGGCAAAACCATCAAACTTCAGATTGTGAGTGTCGCTCTTCCCAGAGTCCCTGGTGCAGAGGCATTTGCCTTGGGAGGGGAGGGGCTCTGGGCTCCTCTGGGCTCTGGTCAGCCCAAGGCTGACCTGCTCTTCTCTTGGACTGTCTTGTAGTGGGACACAGCTGGTCAGGAGCGGTTCCGGACCATCACTTCCAGCTACTACCGGGGGGCTCATGGCATCATTGTGGTGTATGACGTCACCGACCAGGTAATCCTGAGCTCACCTTTCCCAGCTTTGCCTCCTCGGCCTCAGGTCTTTGGCTCTTGCTTCTTGTCACTCTTCCCGTCCTCTCTTCCTCATGTGACTTGGAAAGGAGACCAGACTAGGACTCATTCCACCAGGAGGGAGACAGTGCAGAATCGGTCCTCCCGAGGCCCCGCTGCAGGGTCTTGGCAGAGTCAGGCCTCACCCCTCCCTGCCAGGCTTGCAACCTTGTGTTTGACCTTCCAGGCACCTATGTTTTGGGGGCGTTTAGTCAGTCAATTTGATGCTGTTCTGGGCCCCTGGCCTCCTGTGTGAAGACACAGGAGAAGCGACTGAAGGGCCTGAGACGGAACAAGGGAGCCCTCTGGGTCCGGTGTGAGCAGAGGTCTGGAGCCCTGTGACTGCTGTGGCACCCTTAGTCATGTGTCATTGGCAGCAGTTGTGATGTTAACCATCAGAAACAGTCTTGTCATACTTTAGAGCAGGGGTCCCCAACTCCTGGGCCGTGGACCAGTACTGGTCTATGGCCTGTTTGGAACTGGGCCGCACAACAAGAGGTGAGTGGCAGGCAAGCGATTGAAGCTTCATCTGTATATGCACCTGCTCCCCAGCGCCAGCATCACCCCTCGGCCCCACCTCAGATCCTCAGGCATTAGGTTCTCATGGGAGCACCGGTCTCTGGTGCCCCCAAGGTTTGGGACCGCTGCCTTATAGTTTACAGCACCTGCCACAGTCTTTTGAAGTTCATGACACTCTTAAGAGGTCTGTGTTGTTCCTCTTTCACAGATGAGGTGATAGAGTGGTGAGGACACTTGCTCAGCATCCTGCAGTTGTTTTAGTGGCAGAGATAGAAAGCCTAGGTCTACTTACTTGATTCGACTTGCTTTGTTCTTAATACCGAAGCTCGTTGCTTAGTGGGGACCAGCTCTGAGGGCATGGAGATGCTTGTATCAGCTCTGGGCCAGGAGGAGCCCCTGCTCTGACGGACAGCTGGGCTCTTTGGCTCACCAGGGACTCATGGTGCCTCCGAGACAGCAAGCTGTGGGTGAACTGTGGTCCACTCAGATACAGGCACCAGGGACCTCTAACTGCCACATCCTGTGACCTCATTTTAATGCGCACCCTGACAGACCTCTTTTGGCTTTTAACTCGATTCTCCTTCCTCTTCTTGAAAAGTTCGCTGTGTCCAGCTCTCCCAGCAACTGCTGCATTAGATTCTCTCTTCAGTAGCTTTTTACAGGTTCATCCTGTACTGACCCCCTGGCCCCATGTTTTGAGCTTCCTGACCCTGCCCCAAGCTGCATCCTGACTCTCCCTGCATGGTTCTGGCCACTTTGTGGTTTGGCTTCTGTTTTACAATCTGTGATTCCTGCATCTAAACAGCTATCACCATGGATCTTCTCTGGCCTACATTCCACTGGTACGTTATGTCTGTGTTAATTCTGATCTCAGTGTTACCCAGCGAACTAAGTGGTGGGCCCCTCGTTTTCCGGGCGAGGAAGCATGCTTGGAGAGATGTTAAGTGATTTGTGGTCTCGCAACTAGGAAAAGCAAAGCCGGTGTTTGAATCCGGGGCTCTTTGCTCCCAAGCACACCCTTCCTTGCTCCCTCGCAGCCTCTCCCGAGCTCCAGACCATCTGCGGAACTCGGCGTGGCCAGCACTGGCCTCACCACCTCTCCCCGAACTAGCCCTTGCATCTCTGCCGGCCTGACTAGGAAGCTTCCCTCCCCCATCCAGTCAGCCCCAGGCCCCTTCTGTCCTCCCCCATCATCTCTCAAATCTGTCCCCTCATAATAATAGAAGTGATGAGGATAATAGCAGCTCCTTCCAATTAAGCACTTGTTATGAGACAGGCCTGCATTCATTATCTCCTGCACACAACAGCCCTACGGGGAGGTACTGTTTTATAGAAGTGAGGAAACGGAGCCCTGGGTCAGGTGACATATCTAGGGTCACACAGTAAATGGCAGAGCTGGGGCTTCCCCCGGGTGGTCTTACTGAATCCTGTGCTCGTCTCTGCCTCACTCCCTGGCTCAGTGCACATCTTCTCTCCCCCGGATTATTCCGGCCACCTTCCAGTTGGTCTCCATCTTCTTGCCACTCTGATGTGGGCTCTACGCTCCTGCCAGGACTATCTTCCCAAGGCACAGGTGTGCCCCGCTGCTCCCGTCCCATGAAAACCTCCGCTGGCTTCTAGTTGTCCAAGACTCAGCCAAGTTGAGCTTCCCTGTGAGCTGGCCTGCTTCCTCGCCCTCTCCTTCCCTGCTCAAGGCCTGTGTCCCAACAGCATTCAGCTTCTCCCCACTCTGCAGAGGCACCACGCCCCTCTAGTTCTGTGACCCAGTGTATGTTGTCTCCTTCCCTTACACCTTTCCCCATCCCTCCAGGTGTAGGGCGGCCCGAGAGCGCCACAGCTCCTGCCTCTGTCCTTGCAGTGCTGACCGCCCTGTCTTGCCATCACGTGTGTCCTGGCCTAGTCCTCCCTGTTCCTAGTGCTTTAGGCCAGGGCCTAGGTATGATTCCCTTCTTCGTCCCCAGTGCCCAGCACAGGGCCCAGCCTGGGACATGGCAGGAGGTGGAACCCTGGTGATATCACCAGGCCTTTGGCTCCTAAGGAGAGAGAGTGGCTCTAGCTCCAGCTTGTTTCTAGAAGTTCTGTGCTTTGTCCACATGCTGGGGTGGACGGTGGGGAATGGCAAGCTCCCGGGAGAGCTGGGCTGAGTGAGGAGGCTGTTGGTGCCAGAAGACGAGTGTTAGGTTCTGTTCCCAGGATACCCGTCTCCCTCATAGGCCAGGGCCTTCTCTATGAGGACCCTTCACCTGCCACTGGGCTTCAAGACTTCAAACCTTAAAGGGACGCTAAGGCTACTGAGAACTTTGTGGTTCTCGTTAACCTGTTATCTTTTTTTCTGTTGCCCCTCTGGCTTGCCTCTCTTCTGATGTTATTTGCTTCCCACATGTGATTAAGTCTTTTCTGTGTCTCAGGCAGAGGCGAGCAGCTGCAGGAAGCAGAGCTGGCTGGCCCTTAGGCCCAGGCTGTTGAGGTGTTGGAGCTGTTGGCCGACAGCTGACACTGGGCTGAGGCTGGCTTTTGGGGTCTTGGCAGGAGGAGGGCAGGGAGAAGAGCTAAGCCTGGAGGAGGGTGCTTCCTCTGGGTCCTGAGCCCAGGGCTCTGCCACCCTCAGGAGCCCAGAGCAACCCCTTCCCTTCAAAGCCCCAGTTCTCCAGGCCTAGGGTAGAGGTGGGAGTTGAGAACAAAGTAACTTTTGCCCCATCCCTTTAGGAATCCTATGCCAACGTGAAGCAGTGGCTACAAGAGATCGACCGCTATGCCAGTGAGAATGTCAATAAGCTCCTGGTGGGCAACAAGAGTGATCTCACCACCAAGAAAGTGGTGGATAACACCACAGCCAAGGTGAGCGGGGCCTGGGCCAGGCCTCCCAGGGTGGGCTGGGGTCTGCTGCCCCTCACTCTCCCTCCCCTCCTCTTCTCTCTTTATTAGGAGTTTGCAGACTCTCTGGGCATCCCCTTCCTGGAGACGAGTGCCAAGAACGCTACCAATGTTGAGCAGGCGTTCATGACCATGGCTGCTGAAATCAAGAAGCGGATGGGGCCCGGGGCCGCCTCGGGGGGTGAGCGGCCCAACCTCAAGATCGACAGCAGCCCAGTGAAGCCAGCTGGTGGCAGCTGTTGCTAGGAGGGCCATGTGAGGTGGGACAGGAGGGGGCACTTTCTCCAGATGATGCCCCTGGAGAGGGGGCAGGAGGTGCCTTCTTCTCCTGGGGCATTTGAGTCTGTGGCTTTGGGGTGCCCTGAGCTCCCCATCTCCCTCTGGCCCATCTGCCTGCTGCCCTGACCCCTGGTTCTGTCAGGGCCCCCAAGGGAGGACACCCAGGACCTGTGGCTGGGGTGGGGGTGGGGGCTTGCTCTGCTGCTGCCTCTAGGTAACTTTAAAAGATACCCCACCACACACCTTTCTTTGGGATGAGGGCTCCTCTGTTTGTCTCCCTCCCCCCGACCCCATGTATGCTGCAGTGGGTTTCTCTCCTTATCCTTCCTTTCCCTCCCCCGCTTCCCCAAGAGTTGAGGGCCTCCCTGGCCTCTACTGCCCTGGCTGAAGTCAGCACCCAGGGCCAGGAATGGGACCGGGGGATCCAGGACCCGGGATCCAGGGTCCTGGGCTGGACCTCAGGACGAGCATGGGGGGGCCACAGGGACCTGACAGCCCACCCTTTCTCCTCCTCCCTACGTCCCCTCCTACACTCACAGCTCGAGCCGTCCAGCTGCAGTGGGGTCTGAGCACATCTAGGGCAGGTGGGCGGGCAGCCGCGCTGGGCCTGTGTCTTGAGCCCAGAGGGAGCCTGCTCCTGCCGCCCCCTGCCCTGCCAGAGCCAGGCCCATGTGCTGCCTGCCCACCGTGCCCCTTTGTCCCCAAGGCAGGCAGAGGCGGAAGGCCCACCAGTGCCAGAGGCCGGGCACCAGCCTTAACCCTCACTCTGCCAGCACCTCGTCCCTTCCCCTGAGGTAGCACGTCTGGCTATTTCTCCCCTTCCTTGGAGCCTACAAGGGCAGATCCCTGTCCTCTGTCGCTACTTCTCCCCATACTTGGGGAGTATGGGTGCAACCTAGGGGTGGGGGCTGCTCCACTCACCCTTTCCCTCCCAGGACCCTAGCCTCTGGACCTCTGGTACAGCTTCTTCCTGCAAAAAAACAAACCTTTGGTCTGTACCTGAGAAGCCATGTCCCTCGTGCTGTCTCTCGCCTGTCCCACTTGTGCCCTTCCCTCTAGCTTGTATTTAAGTCCCTGGGCTGCCCCTTGGGGTGCCTCCCACTCCCAGGTTCCCCTCTGGTGTCATGTCAGGCATTTTGCAAGGAAAAGCCACTTGGGGAAAGACGGAAAGGACAAAAAATAATAAATTTCCATTGGCCCTCCGGTGAGCCGAGGGTTTTTGCAAGGAAGTTGTGGTTAAGTGTGGTCTGTGGTGGGAGCCGCCTTGGGGTGGTAGGGACGACGTGGTAGGGACAGGGCCGAAACCCTGGGCTTGGTGGGCTGCACAGGGGTCTTGGCTGGGCTGTGGCCCAGGTTTGCTGTTGAAAGTCCTTGACCCACTTCCTGAAGCCTGGAGAACTGCCTGCTTGGGCTTCTGTGGTCTGTCCCCAAGGGGCCCAGCACCATTCTGTCAAACAGGGAAGGAGGCAGGCGGCCATCAGCGAGTACCTGGTGAGCCACCGCCAGCACGCACAGAGGCACCCAACCAGGACGTGAAGGTGGGCTGCAGCCCCGGGGGTTCCCCAGACACTGTGCCGCATGGTGCCTGGCATCCCCTCCAGCCCTCTGGTTCAGCCCCTTCTCCTGCTTCACTGCGGGTTCAAGCCAGGTGTCTCAGCCCCCTTGGGCAGTGACAAGTGCTTCGCACTTAAGACCTCTTAGGCCTCCCGGCTGCGGGTGAGGCCCGTGGGTGAGGGCACGGTTGTGTGGGCCGAGTGTGAGTGTGGCTGTGGTGGGCTCGTTGTGTGACGCGGTAGGCCGGTGGTGGGGGAAACGGCCATGCCAAGGATGTGCGTTCCTGCCTACGTGTCCCCGAGGTTAGAGCGGGGGTGGCGCCGGGCCGGGCGGTGCATGCGGCCGGGCACACGGAGACCCAGCCCTGCCCGAGGCCGCTTGCACGGCGGCCCCGCCCCCGGCTCCGCCCAGCCGGCTTCGCGGGCTGGAGAGCGAGGGAGCCGCGGGCGAGGGATCGCAGGATGAGCGATCGGGGCCCGGGCAGCCGGCAGCGGACGCGCCCCTCGAGCCCACCGGCCCGCGCCCCGCGTGCTCTACGGCCCCGCGGCCCCGGTCCCGGCCGCAGCGCACGCGTCCCCCGAGCCCGCGCCAGAGCCCTGCGGGCCATGCCCGGCCGGCCCTAAGCGCGGGCCGGGGGGCGTCCCCTTGCGCCTGGGCCCCGCGCTGGCGCCCCCCGGGCCGCCGCCCGGCGCGGGGGCCATGGCGTTCACCTTCGCAGCGTTCTGCTACATGCTCACCCTGGTGCTGTGCGCCTCCCTCATCTTCTTTGTCATCTGGCACGTAAGGCCGGGCTGGGGCTGGGGGCGGGGTGGTGGGCAGGGGGCTCCCACAGCTACAGGGGGTCGGGCGGATGGACGGTCCCAGGGCCTGGTGAAACTTGGAGCCACCTCTGGG
>NW_024350923.1:5022891-5025932 GCF_902729225.1 Pteropus medius | reverse complement strand
CTCTCTCTGGGGTCTTTTCAGTGCTGCCCCTGCCTGGTTCCCTCCCTCTCACTACAGAACTAACCATCAGCCTTCACTTCATTGTTTGTGGCTTTTGGCCCCCGTTTGCTGCCTTCCCTCCTCCTCTGTCCCCTGAGGTTTTGGCCCCCTCCAATCCTCTGTCCACACAGCCACCCATCTCAGCCCTGGCCTGCTCAGCATCCTCTGCTGGCACATCTAGCACACACCTCCCTGATCTTCTTCCCCTCTGGGGGGTGCCCTTACCGCCCTCCAGTCTCCCCTACTCCTTCCTCCTTTTCTTCCTCTCACTTCCTCCCCATTGCCTTACCTGCTTCCTTCCTGGTCTCCCCACTTCCTCTCTCCTTTCTTTTCCTGGGACCTGCTGCCTGCCTGCTCCATGGTCCTCCCTGGCTCTTGCCCAGTCTCTCCCTTCACCATCCCCTGCTGTCCCCACTGCCTGTCTCTTTTACATCAGGACTCCATGGACTCAGACTGTCCCTCCTGTGTGAGCGAGGCCCCCACAGGCACCTTCATACACAAACCCTATCTCCAGCCCTGGCTTTGTCTCGCTGTGTGTGGGTCTCTCAGGTGCTTTTTCTTTTATCTCCCCCTTTCTCTGGTTCTGTTTCCCTCCCTCCATTCCCCCGAGTCTATCTTGGTCTGAGTCTCCTATCTCTTCTGGGCCTTGGACAATGCTGTGGGGTAGAAGCAGGAAGGAGGGCCGGGGTCCTAAGGACCGGAAGGAATTGAGGCTGGGAACACAAAGCTCACTAGCTCCTAGGAGAAAGGCTCCTGGAATTCAAGAAGCCACTTTCTCAGCCCTTCCCCAACCAGACGCTTCCCATACCCCCTATAGGGGTTCCTGTCCTCAGAGTATCCTCAGAGCAGTCCATCCAACTAACTTGTACTGATGATGCCTAGGAACCAGCTCTGGACAGCTTTGGGGAGTTAAGGATTAATAAGACTCAGACTTTGCCTTTGTGGGGCTCCCAGGCTGAGAGAAAGGGCCCGAGATTTCTTAACAAATATTTGAGCACCTACTATGTGTCAGGCACTGTGTTGGTTCTAGCTACTCAGCTATCTAGCTGGGTGATCTTAGCAAAGCCCTTCATCCTGAGTCTGTTTCCTCGTTGGTAAAATGTGCTGTGGTGTATCCATCGCTGCCCAGAGCAGGGCCTGCCCAGGGGGTGGGGACAGGAGGTGTGGTTCTCAATTCAAAGTGGCAAGAACTAAAAGCTTCCAGGGTAGGACCCCAGATCCCACCCTACACCCTGATCCCAGGCCCCACTGGTCGCTAGGCAACGCTGGTGGTGAGTGATGCGTGTCAGCTGTCACCGTGGGGGATTGTTTGTTCCAGGGGGCTGAGTCAGTGCCAGGCAGCCTGGGGGGTGGGAGGCGAGACACCCGCCTCCTGCTGCTGATGCCAGCTCTGGGGCAGACATACGGCACCCTTCCGCTCCCTGCTGGACCCTGTTGCTATGCCTGGCAGGCAGGGGCTGCCCAGAGTCAACGGGGAGTTGGGGGTGCTGCTCCAGATGGCCCCAGCTCCCTCCAGGAAGCCCATGTTCTCTCTCCAGCCTTCTGGGGTCTGAGCTGCTTTGGTGTGGTGGGCCTGCTGTCTCATCCTAGGGCTGCTCCTGAGAGGAGCAGACCCCAGAAGTCTCCAATGCCAGCCCTCCTCCCATGCCAGCTCACCCCCGATCTGCCCCATCATCCCCTCAAACACTGTTCTCCCGCTCCCTGAGAGTTCCCCATCCCAGTGAGGACACTGCCATCCACCAGGTGCCCCAACACCCAAAGGCACCTTGGGCCCCTCTGCCTCCACTCCTCCACCATTCAAGTCCTCTGGAGTTGGCCTTTAAATAGCTCTGCTACTCTTCTTACTCAGATCACCATCAACACCCTCCACCCCAACGCTCCAACAGTCCCCTCACTGGTCTGGCCTGGGTATGATACAAGTGGTTAAGGATTTTAACTCTGGATTCTGGGTTAGCATGTTGGCTTGCCACTAACTAGCTGTGTGTGTGGCCTTGGACTAGTTACTTAACCTCTGTCTCAGTTTCCTCATCTGCAAAATGGAAGTATCAGTACCTACATCATCAGGTACTAAATGTGTTCATAACATAAAGCCTGCTGGTGTAGAGTCAGCATCATGTATGTCTTGGCTGGGACCGTTAGCCAGTTTGTACTTCCTGCTCCATCAACCCTAAAACATCAACCTGACCAGACATCAACCCACTCTGCTGCTTTATACCCCTCATGGCTCCCCATTTCTTTTGTGTTAAAGTCCAAACATCGGGTCTCGTCTCACAGGGCACCCACGTCCGGCTCCACTGACCTCTCCGGCCCATCTTTCACCATTTTCTTATTTCTTCCCACTCACCTCACACTTTCATTCTAGCCCCATCAAATCTGGAGCTTCCCGAACATTCCTTGTTCTTTCAACCCTCTGGCCTTTGAACTTGCTGTTCCTACTGCTCAGACTGCCTTCCCCATTTGTTCACTAGACAAACACCTGCTCAGCGTCCAGCCCAAAGCCCCCATTATCCCCCTCACAGACTCTTCCTGTACCCTGCAGCCCTGATCACCCTTGAATGTAGTTCACGGTTTTCCTCGCAAGCCTGGGGTTCCACCTGGGCAGGGGCTGTGTCCCAGGCCTCTAGGGCCCAGTGCTCAGCACAGGGCCCGGCAGACCAGACACCATCTGTTGGGGTGTTTTGGATGGAGGTGTCATGTACATGGCCTAAATCGGGCATCAGCACATTAGGGTTCCATTCCAGACTGTTGGGTGCACAAGGGGCCAGGTCCTGCCCCTTGCTGGGCCTTAGTTTCTCCACCTTTGCAGCAAGCTCCATCTGATCTGGTTCCTATGAATTCCCATCTCACAGAAGAACAGGTGGGGGGCGAGAAAATGCTGCCCCAACCCTGACGAGCACACGCCCCTTCCCCAGATTATAGCCTTTGACGAGCTGCGGACTGACTTCAAGAACCCCATTGACCAGGGGAACCCAGCGCGGGCAGTAAGTGATACATGTGCTGTG
>NW_024350923.1:4987981-5022478 GCF_902729225.1 Pteropus medius | reverse complement strand
AAAAAACATCGAACGCATCTGCTGCCTCCTGAGGAAGGTCAGTGTCAGGGTTGGGGGCAGGAGGCTCCTAGCCCAGCTCAGCCCCACTGTGATCTTCCTCACCTGGGAACTGTTTGGTCTGCTCTGCCACCAGGGAGGAAGTGGGAAGCTGAGGCCCTTTTAGTTCTCAGAGGTCACTGCGGGTGCCCTTGAAGCGTGGGTCCTGGCACCAGGCCGCTGACCTCTCATCCTCACTCCCCAGCTGGTGGTCCCAGAATATTCCATCCATGGCCTCTTCTGTCTGATGTTTCTGTGTGCAGCAGAGTGGGTGACCCTGGGCCTCAACATCCCCCTCCTCTTCTACCACCTCTGGAGGTGAGGGGAGCGGCCACCTCGGAGAGGGGGAAATTGGGGAGCAGGGATGGGATGGGGGTGGGAGCCTCCATGGTGGGCACTCAGGCCCCTCCTTCGCCCCAGGTACTTCCACCGCCCTGCGGATGGCTCTGAGGTCATGTATGATGCTGTCTCCATCATGAATGCCGACATCCTCAACTACTGCCAGAAGGAGTCCTGGTGCAAACTCGCCTTCTACCTGCTCTCCTTCTTCTATTACCTGTACAGGTGAGGCCCTGCCCACACAGTGAGAAGTCAGGGAAGGGATGCTCCTGGTGCCATGCCTTCAATCCTAGGAATGGTTGGGCCCCAAGTTCCTGCCCTTTGCCCTTGAGGACTGAAAGCATCCCAGGGTGTGACAGGGTGGTGTCCAGTAGCCAGGCCTGCTCCGGACTCGGCTTACTGCCTCATCTTCCCACAGTATGGTTTATACGCTGGTGAGTTTCTAAGGGGGAAGCCGGCCAGGGAGCGAGCCCAGAACGGACCGGACGCCTGTGCACCCCCAGCCCTGCTCCTCGGCCACAGAGGCCTCAGCCCTGGGGAGGGAGGGGGCACTGGTGCCCCCAGCCTCCTCTCCACCCCCCAAACTGCTGCTGCGGGGACCTCCCGCCTTCAGAGCCCCCTCCCCTCCGACTAGGGCTGGGCAGAGCTCTAAACAGGGGCAGGAGCTCCTCTGCCAGCCTGTGGCCATGGCAGTCAGTCCTGGAAGGGGCGGGACCTTTGGCCTTGTCCACTTCGGGGGAACCTTGGACCCTGCCGAGGGGCAGGGCTTGACCCTGGAAGTTCTGGGCCGCCCCCATTCACCCCCGCCCTAAGGCGCCCCCTGCAGGTGGGGGGGTACCCACACCCAGAATGAGCAGGCTCAGCAGGGGGACAGCCCCACCCCTAGTCTGCCCTCTCCCCTCCCCCAGGCTCTCTTCAGACCTTTCCTGTCCCCACTTACCCCAACCCCAGCCCACTTCTGTCTCTTGGATCTATTTTCTATGTTGCCTGGAGGAGTCCAGCACCCCCTCCCCGGCCATTTGTGACAAAATATGAATAAACTACTGCAAACATGTGGGCCCTAGTTCTGCTCCTGAAGGGTGTAAAGAGGAGATAAGGCAAAGGGACCGGATAGGGGACAGCCCTGAGCTAAACTCCCACCAGCCCACAGACTCCTCTGGTGACCCTCTCAGATGGATCAGAAGTCTTAGACTTTGAAGTCTTCTTGGCAGTTGTCCCCTTCTATTGTCACTTTCCGAGATACAGATAAACAGCTGTTCTTAATGAAACCCTTCCATCTGCCTTTCAAGGTAGTATCAAGGTCACCAACTCCAGGAAGCCCTCCCTGGGTCCCCCTCCTCCTAGAGAGCCCCAAGTCTGTTCCCCTGGACAATGCAGAGGCCCAGAGGTATCAGTGACCTGCCCCCCAGGCCCCAGAAACTAGGGTCAAACAGAATCAAGGAAATCAAATCTTCAATGTATGGAAAAATCAGTGCCGGTGGGGGCCAGGGGTCACCGGACCAGATGGAAGGTCAGCCAGTATATGATGAGGGGCTGGAAGGCTGCAGCACCCAGAGTCAGGTAGAGCTGGAGATGCTGCCGGGGAGCTGGGCCCCCCATGCTGTCGGGGCCCAGAGCTGCTGTTCGCAGAGAGCGCACCTGGAAGAAAGGAGAGCCGAAGCTGAGCTGGGGTGGGAGAGCAGCTCGTCCCCAGCTCCCACCCAGGAGGAGAGGGGCAGAGGCAGCCCAGACTCACGATGAAGTACATGAGCGCAGACGAAGTCCAGGCCAGTGCCACGTAGTAGCCATCGCTGCCAAAGAGCAGCCCTGTGAGCACACTGAGGATCATCCTGTGGGGCGGGAATGAGAAGGCTGGAGACCCCACAAGGAGCCACACTAGAGGTTGGCCCCACCCTTCAGGGCCCAGATCTTAGCCCACCTACCGCCACCCAGGACCCTTTACCCGCAGTTGGCCCCCACAAGGACCTAGACTCAAAATAAATCTGGAAGGACCAGGACGCGGTCCAGGACATGGATCTGGGACCACCATCGCGACCTCAGCTCAAGGCCCCTCTCCCCTGTGCTCCCAGGGTGACTACATTCCTGACCTCTTGAACGACACTACAGTGTCTGAAGAGACTGCTGGTTCCTCTATGATAGAGGAGACAGAGGTTGAGAGAGGGATAGGGGTATGTCCAAGGTCACCATCTGAGGCTGGGGTTACAGGCTAGGAACCCAGGGCCACAGTCCCCTCCCCCAGGTCAGCCTCCCACCAGGCCCCCAGGTTCTCACCCGACATATTTGTAGCCACTGTAGGCCAGCAGGTGGAAGGTACTCAGTTCACTGCGCACGGCGGCCAAGTAGACGCCCAGAAGCAAGGCTAGCACCTCCAACATGACCCACACCAGCGCTGTGCTTGCACACAGGCCCAGCACCTCTGGGGAGAACCTGTGGCCATGTGGGGGGTGGGGTGGGGGAATTGAGAACCAGCCATCCTATGGCTGAGGTGTGACCAGAAGTGGGGGGGGGAGGCTTAAGGCCTGGCACAGATTCCCTAGGGAGGTGAAGAGAAGAGCAGGGGTGGGGAAAAGTGGTAGGAATGGGGAGGGAGTTGGCACTGACCTTTTCTGAATGCCCAGTGCCATCCCAGCCAGCAGCACGTAGGTGATGAAAGCCATTGCTGCCAAGAGCCAGAGATGCCATCAGCCGGGTTTCCTCAACTGGACCCCCCCAACTAGGCACCTGAGGCCACTGACATCCCTATCTCCCCTCATACTTCCTTTCCTGCATATCTCAACTCAGGCAACCTCCACACTCAACCCCCAGTGCTTTGCCTGGGGTGCCTTTCCCCGATCAGTCCTGTATAAATGCCACCTGACCCTTCTCTCAGGACTATCAAGCCACCGGCCTCCCTATCCCTGTGCTAACAAACTCACCAAAGTTTCCTTCTGTGCCTCAGAAACTATATCACTCGTCAAGGCTACTGCTCATCCTCTAGACCCATAGGCAGGGGCCAAACTGATCTCAGGAAAGACTATAGGACCAATGTGCAGGCTCAGCGGACAGCCTAGACTGTCCCTGGAGCCTGGGCCATGGGGAATGACCTCACCACAGCCAGAAATTCTAAATCCGGGCATCGGCGCTGGCTATAGCTCTGACCATCCTTCCAATGCAGAGAGCTACACGTTTAACTATCATTTTCACAAAAGCTCAGAGCCGGTGGGAGCTGGGCTGTCATAGCAGTTTTACTCATCAGTCCTGTCCTCTGCCCCCGAAACAGCCGAACTGATGTGCCCACTAGAGGGCAGTGTCTGGAGTCCAGAAACCAGCACTACCACCAATAAGCTATGTGGCCTCAAAGATGATTCAAGTTTCTCAGAGCCTTGGCTTTATCATGTAAAAGGAGAATGGAGTTCCCACCTTACACGGTGGTCCTGAGAGGGAAACGGAATGAGGGATGGAAGAACCCATGTCCTTCCTGGGGCAAATGGGCCGGCTAGCTGCCCTTCCGGCAGCTCCTCTGAGGGCTGGTCCAGGCCCACCCCTCCTCCAGTGTGTCCACCATGGGCTTTGCCTTGTGCAGGCCAAAGAATGGAGAGGAGTCAGGTGCAGAGTGTGCCAGACAAAGCAAAGTGTGGGGAGCATGATCTGTGCCATGCAGACGGGCAGTTCAGGAATGCAGAGGGAGTGACCACTTCCTCAGAGGAGGCGATGTTGGAGCAGGAACAAGTAACAATAATGATTAACAGCTACTGTTTGCTGCGTGCTTCTTATGGGCCGAGCACACGTCACCTCACTGAGTCTCCATGAAATCCTTTGCAACAGGGACTGTTCTTATTCGTGTTTTACAGAAGAATGAAAGAAGCCAGCTTGAGGTCTCAGAGCTGGAAGGTATAGGGTCAGGCCTATACTCAGGGCTCCAGGCTGGGGAGGGTCATAGTCCAAGTCAGGAGGCAGGAAGGTATCAAAAGGGCATACCCCGAGGGCACTGAAGGCATACCCAGGAAGCTCCTTACCAGTCACCCTGTTTTTGTCTACCTGGTATCTAGTGACCACCACACACAAAAGCACCAAGAGCAGATGTTAAATCAATGCATGAGCCTCCTTATTGATGCCTCAAGACACAAGTCCTCCCACGTCTCCCAGCCCAGGTCAAAGACTCACTGGGGATATAGAGGTCAGGGGCGTTGAGATCTTGTCGCGGGGGCAGAGGTACATCACGACTGTACCGCACTTCCCAGTTCTGGCAGTGGCAGCAGCGGCCAGGTCAGGAGGAAAAGACAAGAAGAGAGGAAAGAAGGGGGTTGACGTGTGGGGACCAGACTCGGGCAGGATGAGGGAAGCAAGGGGGCCCGCCAGCTCACCTGGTAGGCAGCTCACCTGGTGTGTATAGGGGAAGACCAGTAGCCCTAGCTTCTTGGCCACATAGGCTGTGTCCACAGCGAAAAAATACTTGAGTTTGTTCACAGACACAAAACGGTGCAGCTGGGAGGGGAAAGAGGAGGCTGTGGGCAAGCTGCACCCCAAACATCAGGTGCTCCTCTGTGTGCTCCTTCCCTGAGGGCTGCTGTGAGGATTAGGTGGATCCCATGATGCCCCAGCCCTGGCCACAAATCCTGCCACCCTTGCCCTGGGGAAGGGCCACACCTCCTTGTGCACCATGTCCTTCCCATGGGTTGCGATGGAACTGCCATAGGCCATAGCCACGTTGGCCATTGGGTCCCCAAGCAAGTGGTTGACATTGAAGGCCACGTCGGCTCCTGGGGCTGGGTATCCCCCTGGCTGGCTGGAGTAACCACCGCTTGTATCATCGAAGAGGGGAGGGGGATCCGGAGCTGCCCGGGCCCTGTGCTTGGAGCCTGTGGGTTTGTAGGTACCAGAGTAGGTGACAGAAATACTAAGCATGAGCCCAAACCACCGCCCCTTCCCTAGGGGTCCTGAGAGGTGCTAAATGTATGCAAAGAAAGAACTGAGGCAGCACCTGGAAGGAGTTGCGCACCTGGGGGATCCTGGGGGCCATCTCAAGGGAAGTGATCTCTGAACTGAGACTTAGAGAGTGAGTAGAAGTTTGCTAGGCGGTACCTCCAAATGAACAAAGCGGGGAAACGCGACCGCTGGGTAATCAGAGGCCCTGGGCAGTGGTTAGGGACCCTACCAGGGTCATGACAGGGAAAGAAATTTCTGGAGACGGACCCTTTCGTGCCCAGATCGGGCACGGGGATCTCAGAAGTGCTGTCACTGCCCGATCTTAGGACTGGGCCGAGGGGGCGAAGTCCCGGACGCGTTGCCGAGTCACGCGGGGCAGGAACCCGAATGACACCGCCGCCCTGGGCAGCGGTCACGGCCGCCCCAAGCCCTCAGGGTGAGCGGGCCGCGCCGCCGACCCTCCTCAGGCCGATCGGGCCGCGCCCCGCCCTCCCAGCGCCCCACGCACCGTGGGCTCCGTAGCCCGAGTGATAAGCCATGGCCGCGACGCTCGCTCTCTCGGAGGGTCCGCTGTGCCGCCTCGTGGGTACGAATGTTAATGAGACAGCTGCTCCACTCCCTGGGCACCGACCGAGGTTACGGAGCAGCCCGACACGTCCCCGGGATATGCGACCGCAGCCGCCATGTCCGGCGCGTCAACCTACGCCGCCTGCCATTGGCTCCTCCGCCGCTTTGGTTCGTCCCTCCCCTCTCCCCATTGGCTCCTGGAGCGGGGTCGCCGAAACGGAGTCAGCCGTGGTCAACTTCCGGACTGGGGATAGGCGGGGCAATTAGAGGCGCTCTCGGATTGGGTAATTGGCTTGCTGGTTCGGTGGGAGCAGCCAATAGATAGGTTAAGGTAGAAGAGTGTTGCGAATTAATTTTGCGCCCGCGCAGTGGAGCCCTTGATGCTCGTCTTGCCACGACTACACCAGGCGGAGACCGGGAGGAGGCAGGTGGCGGCTGGGGTCCGGGAACGAAGCTTCACTCACAGCACGTACTCCAGGAGGAAATGGGGCGGTAGGGCCCTGCCAAGCCTCGCCCCTCAGGGCATCTGCTCCTCCTCTCAATGCTCGCTTTCTTCTCCCGTCCCCCACATTTCCCCAAGTCCTGGCGCGGAGACCGGGCTGCCTGGGAGGTGTTGGTAGGAGGACTGGCCGGGCATTGACAGTGCAGCCAAGCGAGCCCCGGGATGCTGAGTCCTCCTCCTGCCTCCCACCCCGTTTCCGCGCGGGTGCTGTCCGTTGTCCGGTGCTGAAATGCTCTACCGCTACTGCCGTCATCCTGCAGATCCCAGGGGTCTGCTTCTGGAAGGTTCTGGGCTCTCGATCCACACAAACACCCATTACACATATTGAAAAACCGAAGTCCAGACTATCTGAAGTCCCAGATATTGGATGGTATAGTTGGGACGGGATACTGCCCAGGCTTGTCCCGCCGACTCTCTAATGATCCAGCCGATTTAAGGTTGGAGGTGTCCTGATTTGCTTCCTGAAGCTGCGGTTGAAACACCTGAGTCATTGCTGGTCCTGCGGTTATCTCGAAGTGAGACCACCCCCCTCCCGAAGCCTCACCGTGATTCAGGGTCTCCTTTCTCTCCACCCAGTTTCTGACCACTCCCACCCTCCTGGGAGACAGTCCTGGGGGCCAATCTTCTCACAGACCTTCAGCCACCACTTTCTAGAGATTAAGATCAGGTCCTCTATGACCTGCCTCTAGTGTTCAGCTACCTAGTGTTCAGTTACACCAGGTGACCTTCCTGCTCTCCAAACTCACCCTTCGTAGTCTAATCGCAGTGCTTTTATCCAGAAGTCCCTCCATCCGGGATGCCCTTCCGCCTCATATCCACTTGTCCAAAGTCTAGCTATTCTTTAAGAGTCAGTTTTACTTATGCCTCTCAGAGTGACAAAGGGAACAGAAGCTTAACCTGGCTTGGGGTGGAGGAGGAAGGCCAAGTTCTAGGCTCCCTCTGGGTGAGTGAGTTTGGCCTGGATGTAAATTTCATGAGGACAGGGCCTATGTTATTCTCCCTTCCTACCCTTGTCTTTACAGTGCTAAGCACAGTACTTGGATATAGAAGACACTCGATAAGTATCTGTGCCATTAAATAAATAATGAATGGAACCCTAGGTCAGTCCTTTCTTCTCTCTACCATTTCGGTTACCTCATCTTAAAGTAGTTAGGGATGTTGACCCAAATGGCCTTTGAGTTGTCCCTGGGGGGAAAAAAATCACAAAACAAAACCCATCAGCATTGCAGCTCTCAATGTCCTAGACTGATTGTCTAACTTGCGAGGCTAGGCCCAGACCCAGCCACAAGTGTGAAGGTCTGAGGCTTCTGAGGACGAAGGAGCAGCACTGAGCCCACGGATACCTGGGAGGGGGTCCTCCCATGCAGGACAGACCCCACTGTATGATGAATGTTCGCCCATTGAATCCGACACCTATCTCAGGAGGGAAAGCAGAGGTTTGTGGGTTGAGAGTGCCAAGCCGAGGTCATACAGCCTAGAGCCCAGGGTCTCCTGGCTCCCATCCTGCCTCCTTATGTGGATCCCAGAACCTCTGTGCAGCTAATGAAGCTCATCACATCTTTCTCGGCTGTAACTGCCTCCTCCCCTACAAGCGAGGATGGGGTCTGGGTGGGCTGAGGCCTGGGCCTGCTTTGCAGATATGGGACCCCGCGGGTACCCAACCCACCATCGAGATTCCTTCTCATTTTACAGCGGGGGCAACTCGGGCCCCAGAGAGCAAGGACTCGCCCAAGGTCGCAAGCGCAAGCGCTTCAGGAGGGGAAGCCAGGCATCAGTTCTCCCAGCCTGGGCTTCCTAAGGGCGGGGGCAGCGCCCGCGGTGCCAGGCGCTGCCGGCTGCGCCGCCGGTGCCGCGGGGGCGGGGTCAGCGGAGGGCGGGGCGCCGGGCACCGTGGCCGCCAACGCCGCCGCCGCCGCCGCCGCCGCCGCCGCTGCCGCCGCCGCCGCCGCCGCGCTCAGACGAGCTCGGCGCACTCCCTCCGCGGCCGCTGAGCCGAGCGGACGCCCTCCGGGGCCACGCCGCAGCCCTCCGCTCTTCCCCCTATCATGCCCGGGGCCCGGGCCCGGGCCGCCCAAGCAGCCAGGACACCATGCCCGAAGGCGGCGGTGGCGACGGCGGGGAGGTGCCCGCGCTCATCCCGGACGGCGAGCCGCTGCGAGAGGAGGTACGGGCGCTGAGTGATGGGGGCCGGAGCGGGGGAAGGGGTACAAGGGAAGGAGCGAATCCCGAGAACCGAGAACCGAGCTAAGGAGGAAAGTCCCGGAGCCACTGCGGCCAATGACGTCATTGGGGTAGCCTTCCTCCTGAGAGGGGTCTTGGGCCCAGGGTCCTGCGTGGGGCAGGTGGGAAGGGATGTGGGAGGCGACTCCCGCCCCCACTCCCAGCGCCCCCTTATCCAGCCTCATCCTCCTGTGACGTCAGCGCCTGGCCCCTCGTGTCCCCATTCCGCAGCCCCTCACGCCCAGGGCCCTGGGGTCAGGCCCCTAGTCTGGCCTGGCCACTCACGAGGTGCCCAGGCGGCGCCTGCAATGCAGCAGCAGTAGCAGGGACTTGGGGGAGGAGGGGTGGAGGTAGAAGGGGAAAGAAGAGAGGAGGCCTCTGGTACCCCTGCTCCCTCTTTCTGCAGTGAGGCCCCAGGGCCCATCCTGCTGGCTGGGACCCCCAGGATGGCCCCTCTTCAGCCCTGCAGGGGTGTGGGGTCCAGTGTGGGGTGTTGGGGTGATAGATGATGAGTGGGTCTGTGTGTGTGTGTTTGGGTGAATGTAGTGTGCTTGTGGATATGTGAATGCTGGTGTGTGCTCCCCACACCTCGGGTGGGAAATATGCACCCTCAAATCAGGTGAGGAGGGTCTGATGCGTCCCTTGGCTTGGGCGAAGTGGTCATGTGTGAGTGCATGTGAGTGCATCCTGTCGTGGGTGGGTCTCCTGTAGAGTCTGTAGGGTGTGGGTGTCAAATTGCAGTAGGGCTGGGGGTGGATGATGTGCACTGTGGTCAGGTGAGTCCCTGGGCTTCCGTGAATGTGTAACGCGTGTGCACGTGTGCGTGTCCCGTGGTAGAGGGTGTGGGTGCGTGCCCACCTGTACACCATGTTATGGTGTGGGGATGGGGTTGTGTCCTGGGCACAGGTGAGTGTCTGGTGTATCTTGGATGAACAGGCAGCTTGCACATCTGTGGTGGGTGGGTCTGTGATGAACACGTGGGGTGGGGGTTGGGGGCGAGTGGCCGTGTGCATCTGACTGGCCCTGCAGGTCGGGGCGGTGATGTGCACCTGTGGTGGGTGATTTGGGGGAAGGGCAGGCTACTCTGGGCTGGGCAGGGGATTTCCTTTCCTCTTGGGTCTCTCCCAGCCAAGTGGGGCCAGAGTGGAAGAGGTAGCCCATTAACGCTACCTTTGCTATTTCCACCAGACCACCTCTCCCTTTTCCCCTTTCTACCCCTTCTCTCCCCACTCCTTCCCCACTTCTCTCTCCAGAGGGCTCTGGGGGTTAGGTGGAGGCCAGGCTGGCAGCCCTGCCAGGGAGAGTGGGCCATACCTTCTGGGCCAGGCAGTGGCCCCTGCTGCCCAGCAGCTGTTTCCCACCCCCTCCCTCAGCGCAGATGGGGAGTGGAGGCCGGCACTCCATCTGCTCCCCTAAGACTCACACCTCCCCCACCACTCCCAGCTCTTCTTCTTTCTCACTTCCTTAAAAATCTCTCCCAAGTCTCCTGCTGTCCCTAGTGGAACCAAGGGACCAGAGGGAGTCTCAGAGTAACAGTAATAATATTTATTCCCACGGTCAGACCCCATGTTAAGATCTTCACACATATGATCTCGTCGGATCCTCTCAACAACCCCAGTTTACAGAGAGGAATTTGAAGTCCAGAGAGGATGAGGGACCTGCCCAAATCACAGTAAGAGGTGGGGCCAGCACTAGATCCTGGGCAGTCGGGCTCCAAAGCCCAAGCTCTTTACCCTTCGAACTCCTGCCACTCTGGCTTCCCACACCACTAGGTCCAAGAATTGAGGCCCAAAGAGGGCAGGGAGATGACCGAGACCACACAGCAAGTTAGGAGCAGAGCCAGGGCCAAAGCTCAGTTTTCTCACTGGCCAGTCAGGGGATCCTTTCTTCTCTTGACAGAGAAGGGTCTGTTTTGTCCTAGATGCCCTTGACCGAGAGATGACAGGGCACAGTAGAGGACAGGCTTGGGGCGGATAGGCCTCAGTTTGAATCCTGCAGCGAGAAGGGTGAGGCCTGGAGCAAGTTGCTCAGCCCCTCAGAGCCGGGCCTCCTGGAGCGTGGGGAGCGTAGCACCGCCATCTTCGCGGAGCTGAAGCAGAGTCGCGGGCACATCCGACAGCCTGTCCTGACCCGCCTCCCTCTCTGCCCGCCCTGCAGCAGCGGCCCCTGAAACAGTCCCTGGGAAGCTCCCTGTGCCGCGAGTCGCACTGGAAGTGCCTGCTCCTCACGCTGCTCATCCACGCCTGCGGTGCCGTGGTGGCCTGGTGTCGCCTGGCCACAGTGCCACGGCTGGTTCTGGGGCCCGAGGCAGTCCTGGCCCGTGGAGCTGGGGGCCCGCCGCCCACCTACCCAGCCAGCCCCTGCTCTGATGGCTACCTGTACATCCCACTGGCCTTTGTCTCCCTCCTCTACCTCCTCTACCTGGCCGAGTGCTGGCACTGTCACGTGCGGTCATGCCAGGCGCCGCGCACTGACGCCAACACCGTGCTTGCTCTGATCCACCGGCTGCAGCAGGCGCCCCCCTGTGTCTGGTGGAAGGCTACCAGCTACCACTACGTGCGGCGCACCCGCCAGATCACCCGCTACCGGAACGGCGACGCCTACACCACCACGCAGGTGTACCACGAGAGGGCTGACAGCCGCACGGCTCGGGGCGAGTTTGACTACTCAGCCCACGGCGTCCGCGATGTCTCCAAGGAGCTCGTGGGCCTGGCCGACCACGCGGCCACGCGGCTGCGCTTCACCAAGTGCTTCAGCTTCGGCAGCGCCGAGGCCGAGGCTTCGTACCTCACCCAGAGGGCCCGCTTCTTCAGCGCCAACGAAGGCCTGGACGACTACCTGGAGGCCCGCGAGGGCATGCACCTGAAGGACGTGGACTTCCGGGAATCTCTCATGGTCTTCGCGGACCCCCGCAGCCCGCCCTGGTATGCCCGTGCCTGGGTCTTCTGGCTGGTGTCGGCGGCCACGCTCTCCTGGCCGCTGCGCGTGGTGGCGGCCTACGGCACCGCGCATGTGCACTACCAGGTGGAGAAGCTTTTTGGCGCCAGCTCACCCCCACCTGGGGCAGTGCCCAGCGGACCCCCGCTCTCCCGTGTGGCCACGGTGGACTTCACTGAGCTCGAGTGGCACATCTGCTCCAACCGGCAGCTGGTGCCCAGCTACTCAGAGGCCGTGGTCATGGGCGCCAGCTCGGGCGCCTACCTCCGCGGCTGCCAGCGCTGCCGCCGCTCGGTCAGCAGCAACTCGCTGCCCCCTGCCCGGCCCAGTGGGCCCCGCCTGCCTTTTAGCCGCAGCCGCCTCTCCCTGGGAGCTGGGGGCCGGGCCACACCGGGGGTCTTCCGCAGCCTGAGTGGGGGGCCACTGGGGCGCCGTGGAGAGGACACGGAGCCCCTGGAAAGCCCGCCATGCTATGAAGATGCCCTTTACTTCCCGGTGCTCATTGTCCACGGGGACAGCGGCTGCCAGGGGGACGGGCAGGGTGCACTCTGAGACCCCCGTGGCCCCCAGAACGCCCCCCTCCCCACCATTCCACCAAGGGCTTCGATGCCTGAGTAGTTGTCCAAAACAGGAGGGAACACAGACCAGCACACAAGGGGAGGGTGTGGGGTGGAGTCCTTAAACAGATTAAAATGCAGTGACTCGGGGTCATTTCGGGAGTGAATGGACACCACCGAGGTAGAGTCTATAAACAGTCCCAGCATGGCTCCGCCCACCACCACCATGTTCCATCCCCTGCAATGGCAGATGATCTGGCTTTGGGCCTCTCCGGGTGGGCAGGGGAGGAAGTTCCCAAAACCTGAGTCGGGGCAGGAGTCCTAGGAACAGCTGTCGCCTGCAGCAAAGGGCCTCCTGTGGGTCTTCCCTGCATGGTTGAGGCCACATCGGGAGCCCTCGAGCAACCCAGAAGCACAAATCGGTGGATTGGGGCCATGCCCAGCTTGGCTGGCCTCCACGAAGCTGAAGAGCTGGCTATGACAGCACCACAGTCTTCGTCCCTCTACCCACTTCCATTCTGCTCCCCGACAGGTGCCCCCCCTCCACCCACCCCCTGGTCTCTCTTTCGGGACCAGTCCCTGATCAGACCCTGCAGTGTGGCCCCTCTACTGGTTCTTGGAGCACAGCCTTGGCCCCATGCCTGTTTCCTGGCACCCTCCCCCCTCTTAGCTCCCCCTGTAACCTGGGGCTTCCTTCTCAGGGCCCCCACCTCAATCCTACTGGTCTCTACTTCTGCCCCCCAAAGTCCATGTTCGCCTCTGTCAGCCACGCACACACCCTCTGGGCTTTATCTTCATCGCTTCCCCGGACTTCTCTGCTCTTTGCCTTCCTGGTGATCCGCGGGGCCCAGGGCCACAGGGCATCCGAGGGGCCTCAGCCTGACACAGCCTTTTGGACGATGCCCTTGCTCTGCCATGGAGACCCCTGCTTCCCCAATCAGTAGGGCCTGGCTCAGGGGACACCATCCCTCCCCCAGGGAGGAGAGAGTAGTCCCTTCCCTTCCAACTGGGGCTTCCACCCCTCTCAGGGGCTGGTGGGGGAGGGAGGAGGCAGAGAAGACGCAGATAAAATAAAAGGTATAAAATGGAAGGGCTTCTCATGTGCATTCCTGAGTGGCGAATCCAAGGCCACCCCTATCAGCGCAATGGGCCTGCCTGGGTTCTGGGGAGGGGGGGATGCAGGGTTGGGCTCCAGCATTCCCAGGAGCAGGGTAAGGTGAGAGGGAACCTCCCAGCCCAGCCTGGGGCCTCTCAGACCAGGTCCAAGTCGCTGAAAGAAGCCGATTCCAACCAACTGGTATCTGGGTCACTTCTAAGGTATTGTCCAAATGGGTCCTTCTTTCAGTCCAGTGAGGGTTTTCATTCCGCTGCTCGGTGTGCTGAGGACTAAGGGAGTGTTGACTGGCCCCCAGAGTGAGGAAAACGAGCTATAGCCTGTGGCACAAGTCCAGTTCCGTCACTGGCTGTTGGTATTAGTGATCCGGGGGAGTGGGTGCTGAGCAGGTTGGAGGACACAAAGCGGGAAACAGCCATCCCTAAATCAGGGCTTGGGATCCAGAGAGACAACAAGGGCAAAGGAAGGACCTCGCTCACTGGTGGCGCTAGGGAGCTCCTGGCAGCGGCCGCTCACATGGACTGTGCAAGGGCACCAGGCTGAGTGGCTGGTGTGGGTGGAATCCTCAAGCCCTGGCTTGGCACCGGCCTTGAGACTTGCTTTGACCGACAGAATGTGATGCACGTGAGGCTGTGCAACTCCTGAGGCTGGACCTCAAGTGCCCTCGCAGCTTCCACCTGGGCTGCTTTGGAGCCCTGAGACCGCCACGCTGTGAAGATGCCCAGCCTAGCCTCCTGACAGATGAGAGGTCACGTCCAGGACTGAGGCTCCCAGCCAAGAGCCAGCACCAGCCTCCATATACAGGAGTGAGGCCATGTGGACACACCAGCCCCAGTCGAGCCACAAGTGACCATGGCCACAGGGGCAACCCCAGGTGTAACAAGCAAATAAACTACCAAGTTGATTCCAAACCAAATAGCTGACCTACAGAATGGTAAGAAAAAAGTAATCCTCATTTTACACTCAAAAGTTGTGGGGTGATTTGTTATGTGCAATGGATAGCTGATACAAGGCCTGGACCCACTTCGCGCTCGTGTTGGAGGGTCACTGGGCGTGCACAACCAGATGGGGAAGGGAACCAGAAACTCAGTGTCCACTGGACACCTCCCATCTCCCGGTCTCCTGCTGTCTCTTGTTCACATGTTCACAGTCTGTTACATCCAACACTGAGCCAGGATGTTCCATTCTAAACCATTCTCGAAAGGAGAATAATGCCTGGAGAACAGGGCAGAGCCTTGCCCCAAGATCCCAGAGGCCTCTGCCTCTGCTCAGACCGAAGCCTGACACAGTGGGGCTGAAATGGGGCACCTGGCTCCCAACCCGCCCCACGCCCTGCTCCCCACTCAGCATTTCCATCTTCGCCAGCAGTGCTTAAGCCAGACACTGGCACGGCAATACTCTCTCTCTCTCTCTCTCTCTCTCTTATTTAACTTTGTATTATGTAAAATTTCAAACATCGCTAAGGTGAGGATGTGAGTGGTACAGTGAGGCCCTTTGTACTCAACACCCTGTGCTACGGCTGTTGTCCGCGACCACTCACTTCACCCCCATTAATCCCCGCTCCAGCTGGATTAATTTGAAGGTCTAGAAGTTGTAGCATTTCATCGGAAAGACCTCCCTCACCCCTGACATGAAACCTACCACCCAGGATTCTACCTACCACACATCTCTCTAAACGGCCCCCCGGTCCTCTGTTCCCCCAGCCACCACCTGCTCCAGGCCCCCAGGGGCTCTCCTCCAATGACTGCCGCAGACTCCAAGAGGCTCCCCTTCCGCACATCCCCTCCAGGCCACACAAAATCATCTTAAAATGTTAATCAAATAATCACAGCTCCACCTCACTCAAAACACACCAGTGTCTCTCATCAAATCTGCAACAAAATCCAGCTTCGCAAACATCAAATAAAACCCAGACTCCTGGCCCAGCTCTCAGATCCCTTTGGGATCTGGCAGACATCCCCAAGCTCACCTTGATCCTGCTCACCTTTCCTCACAAAGCCCCAGCTCCAGTGGCCTGTGCCTCATCCCAGAACAAGCTGCTTCTTCCTCTAGGTCTCGGCCTGGGCTGTTCCACCTCCCGGAGCAGACTTCCCGCCCCAGGCTCTTCTCTGTTCCCCTCAGCGCTCGGGGCTCGGCTTGTGCGTGGGTCCTGACTGCTCTGTGTAAGGCCATCCCCCACTGACCCCGCCACCATTCTTGAGCTCGGCTCCCCCCACTTTTTGCATTTCTTTTCTGCCACTCCCCATAAGTTGCAATCATTTTTATTTATGTACGTATGAATTTATTGTTTGTTTCTTCAATTAGAACTAAAGCTATGGGAGGGAAATGGTTACAGGTGCAGACATTTGCATCAGACAGAGTCCCGACTCTGTCGCTATGACCTCCGTAGCACTGGGCGAGTCACTCATCCTCTCTTTGCCTCAGTTTTCTCAGCTGCAAAATGGGAGATAATAATAGAATCTACTGACTTCAGAGGGTTGTCATGAAGATTAATAAGATAATGTGTTACTACGCTTAAAAGAAGGTCTCAAGCACAGTAAGTGACCAATAAATTTAGCTATAACCAATATTGGTATTATTATTATTAATTATAAATAGGCACTCCATATTACACACAAACACGCAGCCAGCGCAGTGCCTGGCACACAATGGATGTCCAGCCAATATGCGCTAAGGGCATGATTCCTGAGCTCCTACCAGCACCTCCAGCATCCCGGGGGTGCTGGGCCCTGAGGATGCAGTAGTGGAGACGCTTACCCGTGGCCCAGACCAGCCAAAGGACCTTTGCATCATTGAGCCTCATTCGAAGTGGAGCTTTACGATTCTTGGATAATGGGCCAAGAAGGGCACCCAGGGAAAAGTAGGCCAAGGCCCCAGTCCAGAGCCAACCATGAAGTGTCGTGTCTCCTTCATGGATCCAGGCCCGGGACCACTGGGCGCCGAGGTGGCAGGCCCCTACATCTTTTGAGAGTTTCATCTTCCGTCTTAGGTCATGCTGCCATCTAGTCTCCAGAGCCCACAAATATGAAGTCATCGCCGAGGTGCCCTGGGGCATATCTGGGAAGGACAAAGAGGATCAGAAGTCTAGCCAAAGGTTAGACGCATCCCTGAGTCGGGGTGGGGAAGGGGTACTGCTGCCCTGCTGGGTGTGGGCGAACAGCTCCCCGAAGTCAGATGCAACAGATGAGCCGAACTGCTAGCTGCACACCACGGGCCCGCTGGAGGCTCTACCACGTGTGCCTCAAGGAGGAATTTCTGTCCAGAACGTTGGCTGAGACCAACGTCGGCCAGTTTTCGCTAACCCATTACCATACTCCAAAAGGCAGATGTAGTTTTCTTCTCTTTGTTGTTATAAAAATGTATAAAATGAAACTGACCAAAATAAAAATACCGACTCGTTTCAGTAGAAGAGTTTCGGTTTATGTTATAAAAGCAGAATGCGTCACAAAATATTGCAATAGTATAAAGACTAATATTTTAATAAAGATCAAGTTCAAGCCTCTGAAAAACCTAATAGAATATTTATATAATCATTTAAAAATTCGAACAATATGGACCTTTATAAAGTTAGGAGTCAAGTTCCCTTCTTGGACTGCTTGCTTCTCTAGAAAGCAAGGGGCGGGGGTGCTGGGACTCCCCAGGGGAAGGTGGCAGTGCTGGTAGTTTCTGGGACCACCCCCATCCGTGGACATAATGGAAACTCAAATCTCCAGCTTCGACCTGGATCTCTGTTTTGAGGTCCAGATTCAAGAGTCCAGTTACTTTCTTGAAGAGATCACTTGCGTGACATCCAAACACTGCAAACTCTACAGACCCAAAACTGGCCGTATCATCTAACTCCCCAGAGTGGGTTGTTCTCCTGTGTCTCCGCCCCCTTAAATGGCAAAACCTAGAGGCTCTCCTTCTCCTTCACAGTCAGCCGGTGGCCGGGTCCTGTTCAAATCCACTCGCCAGCGCCTGTCGTCTCCTCTCATCCCAAGTCCGCCTCAGCCTGGGTTCAGGTCACCACTCTCTCTTGCCTGGATGGGGCCCTGAGTGGCCTCACCTTATAGATTCATGCACACATATTTGCATCTCTTATCTAATTACTTTTGTGTCCCTGATCCCCCGATCCCTCGCGGAGTTGCTAACACATAGTAGTGTCTCCATAAACGAATGAATGGTTTATTATTTTAGTGGGCTTGGGATTCCAGTGGCCTCTACTTAACCTTTCCTCCTGTAATAGCCCTCGTTCCCACGGGGACATGTGGCTCTGTGTGTGTTAAAAGTGTGCTAAGTGACGCACACAGGAACCAGGCAAATATCTCTAGGCGGGTGCTCTGTGCCCAAGTCGTGCAGTGGAGCACCTACTAGAGCAGAAAATAAAATCGCCTTCTTAAATTTTTTGCTTATTGGTGAGAGAAACTGTCACTTAAAAAGTTACCTGCTACTCTAAACTCCGCTGGTGGGTCTGTAATCGGAAGCCTTCCCCTCCTCTTCAATCTGCAAAATTGCAGGCATGTGACTCAAGGAAAGCCAGATGGATGCTCCTTCCTTGGAATGTAAATTTTAAGACAAAGTCTTGAGGATTCTGCAAGCAGCTGGGGACAAGCTTCCGGCAGTAGTCTGATCGTGCTGCTCTGGGAGACCTGCGCCAGCCTCCAGAGCTCCCCTAGCTTCTGCTTGAGTTCAAGGCTGACTTTCAGCCCACAACTCCCCACATCCTACCGAAGATTCCTGTCTCGTCATCAAAGGAGCTGATTGGCTGGGGGCCAAGGTGCCCCTGGGAGGAGAGCATTTGAGACTTCCTCTCCTTTTAGGGTTTAAAGTGATTAAACAGCCCCTGATGGCTGGAGATGGACCTCAATTGGGATCAGATGGCAGGAAAGAACCTCAAGGGCCCCCAAGAGACGGATAGCCATGGAGGGGGGGCGGGGAAGCTAGACACAAATTCAGCACCAGGGTCTGGATGATTCATGGATGAAGGCAAAATCTGGAAACACCTCCTGACCCAGCCCCTCACTCCGGTGGCTGTGACAGCTGTGGCAGGTCCCCCTTCAGCCACAGGGCCACATGACCAGGAATGACAGCTGTATGATAATCAGCAGCAATGGCAGCCGTCCTAGCTCTTTGGTCCACAGCATAAAGTGGCCAGTAACTTTCCAGTGGCAGTTTCTCTCACTGGTAAACAAGCCAACAATAAAAAGTGGATTGTATCTCCATCCTACCAGGTGCCCCTGTGTGAGACCTGCTCCCTGTGACTAGTGGGGTCTCACACTAACCTCGAACTATCTTTCTGGTCCCTAAGTGTGGTCAGCAGGGTGACAGCCCTAAGTACATCCACGTCCTAATTCCCAAAACCTACGAGTACGTTGCTTTACATGGAAAAAAGGGACTTTGCAGAATGTGATTAAAATTAAGGACCTTGAAGTGGAAATATTATTATCCGGAAATTTCCCAGTGGAGCACCCATCATAACCAGTCCTTTAGGGCTTCACTGATCAACCGACGTTCAATGACCACCGAGGATGGAGAGTCACTGGAGTCTGGCGAAACAGCTTGTGGGCTGGGCGGCTAACAGGTGCTTTTACCTCCTTTCTCCTCAAGCCTCAAGATTCTTTCCTCTCTACAATTCCTAGGGAGATCTGCCTCTTCCTTGAGTGCGCCAGATAGTTCTAGGCTGGAGCAAGCCCTCCAGAAAAATCTGCAACAAAATCCAGCTTCGCATAAGCATCCCCCACACCCAAAGATAATTGTGTGTCAAGACCTAAATACTTACTTTCTACTGCCTAGTAGTGCACCCCCCCCCAATTCAGGTTTGTATGTCCTTCGCAGGCTCTGGTCATTCATTCTGGATACGATACCACCTTCCTAATCTGATTTCGGCCCATTTTGATTTCAGTTTCCACCCTATCATCAACTGCCGTGGGACAAACCTGGCATGGAGTAGAGAAAGAGGGGGAAGGGTTAAAGGCATGGCCAGTCCAGCACCTTCTTCCCGGTCCACCTAGTGTCCTCCATCAGGATCCTGATGTCTAGCAAGACCCTTCCTTTGATGTAGGGCCCCACTCACTGCAGCAAATTCACAGTGAAGCCATGAAATATTATAAACGCTCGAGAGAAATACTGTTACTGGACATCCGTCAGACAACTGGCAAACTTCTAGCTTGAGGCACTTCACAATTTCAACATTGGATTGCAGTGCGTTCCTTTCGATGACATAATATCTTTGCAAAGCTGAATTTTTGGCAGCTGCCATGATAAAAAGCAAGTACCACAGGGAGAGTCGATACGGAACAGGAAGCAAAGGTGGCGATGTCCAATCTGATTCCAAGTTTCGAGAAGCACAGTGCCCGACGCACAGCCCGTTGGCTAGTGATTGTGGTTATTTAAGAGTAAAATAAAACATTTTGGTATGTTTCAATGTATGTGTATTATTTTTTCAAATGCCTGCTGAGGTATTAAAACACAAGTGCTTCTTGTGTCTTTTGCAATTATTTCTTAAATACAACTCCTTTATTTATTCATTCATTCATTAATTCATTCATTCATTTATTTATTTATTTTTACACAAAGCGGGGGCATGACGAACATCACTGAGACACTTAGCACAGTGTTCGGGAACATCTGCTCTAGAGACTTGGTAGGTTTGGGACGTCAGTTTCCACTGATTCAGCTCTCTCATGATTAGTTTCTGTAGTCTGTCTTCAGGGCCCCTCAGTGTCAGCTAAAGCAGACAACACTACGTGTAGCGGGTTCATGCAGCCACCCTGAAGATCCTCATTGGCTTCCAGTAGGAAACCTTGACTTTCCAACAGGTTATTGTGGCTACGACGGGTATACAGTACACCCAGCCCTCAAGGAGTGAGACTGGAATCAAAGAAAGGCTGTCTGGTGCCCGGTGCCTGCTGTTTGCTGCTAGTTGGCCTCCCGGTGAGAAATCCCTGAACTCAACAGAATCACGCGAGAGCATAGCCACTGCCAGATGCCCTAAAGCTGCTCCTGGTCTGGACCCCTTTTCTGAATCCCTCGAGGTCACAGGCAATGCCCCACTTACCAGCATCATCCACCCAAACCACGACTGATTCTCCTTGGGTGGGGAAGGCCTTACCCATACACCCAATTACAGTACTATCAGCCTAGGAGGCTGCTTCTTGTATACTAACCCCTAAAAGAGATTTTCCTAGGAAGTGGTGATGAGAGAAATTATAAGACATCCTAAATTAAACAATAGCAAGCTGAAGAGTGGGAAAAAGAGACGAGGGGGGTTAATCAATTAACAGAGCCATGGGCCAAAACCATAAAAGACCTCTCACCTTCCTGAATGTGTATTGAATCTTTGAATCAACTCCCAGGAGGCTATTTCAGCTCTTACCTAGAGAGAATAGCCGACCACCGGAAACCACTACATCCCGCTTACGCATGAACTTTATGGACTATTGCCCACGACCAATCCAGAAGCATCAAACCCTTCTTTCTTATAGACTATGCACCTATCCCAGAGCTGCCCCCACTTTGCCTTCTCCCGCCCCCCTTGTCTACAGCCAGATCTACAACTTAGATCTTTCTTCTCCAAATTCATTGTATAAAGGAGTCCCGTCAGTCCAGGACCATGGACACGTCATCCTTCCCACCTGGCCCTGCTGCTGGCACTTTACCCCCAGACTGCCCAGCCCAGGACTTTGTCCTTTTTTTCTGGCTGGCCTGAGATTCAATAAACTCCTTCCTTCAGAAAAATTTTCATCCTCAAAGGTTTTTGTTAAACAGTAGGCATTTTCTGATCGGAGACATGGTTATCGTTACGGACTGGCTCTGCTCTAGGGGTGAAGATCACAGAATCTACCTGGGTTCAAATCTCCATTTAGTAACTTGTCCAGATGGGACAGGTGGCTTAAACACAAGGCACTCAGGCAAGTGTCTTCAGCTTTCTCATCTGTAAATTGTGATAATAGCACTTACATCGTGGTAGTTGTTATGGATCTTAAATGGGTTAAGACATGTAAAGTCCTTAGAATAGGACTAGGCGTATAATAAGTGCTGCAAGCATTCACTATTATTTTCATCATTATTTGGCACCAAACCCTACTTACATTCATAGCAGCCGGGGCACCAGAGCTGGTCACAGCTAGAAAGCATCTTACTCCTCAGGCCTGAGTTTGTCAGGAGGTGGCTCCACCCAGTGCTTAAGTGAAGGGTGCCCAGCTGGGTGTTAGTATCTAACTGAGCTCAGTAGGTGTTATCCTGCCTCCTTCAACCTTGGCTCCTCCTGCCTGTCCCAATAATGTTTGAAAAACATCGTATTGAGCCCCTAGAGCTGAATTCGAGTGCTTTGGCCTCCTGGAGCCCCAGTCCAGAGTGGGAGTGAGCAAGCAAATATTTTCAAATGTAGAGACGAGCGCTGATATTGAGGTCTGCCCTGAGATCAATCCTGGTCCAAAAACTGTGACTCTCAGCTCCCATGTGAGAGCCTCTGAGCCCAAATCCACTCTCTCCCACGAAACACACCTCCGCTACGGAAGGGGTCCACACTTTGAAACGTTAGTTGGGGAAGGGGAGGACCCAGCCCTAACAATTCTGAACCCCTGGTGAGAGGCTGTGTTATCGCCTATCAGGATTCATACAGCAAGGGTCCCTCCCATCAGCCTCTGTAAAGATTGGCAGGGGCCATCTCAGCTTACAGTGGCTTGAGGGCCTGTGTGAAGCCTCCTTGGAGTCTTCCAAATACGATGGAAGGCACTTGCACACAGATCTGCTGTTTTGCCGGGGGGTGGAGAGGATAGTCGGTAGATATTTGTGTAACAAACATTTAATAAATTAAGCAACTATTTATTGAGCACTAGAGGTTTTTGGGAGATGGGCCGGACTGAGGCCTCCCGCTGGCTGCAAGCCGCGGAGCGGAAGGCAGGTGGCGCCAAAGGCCCATTCATCGATGCCGTGCGCTGGGCTCTCGACACCATCTCGGAGCTCCCTCCAGGGAATCCGCAATCCAGACTGACAGAGACTGTGGCCGGGGAAGGAGAGAGGGCTCCTGGGTTCTGTTCAGGAGCATCTCTGTCAGGGACGAGGGGTTCGGACGCACTAGTCTGAGCTTACTCAGAAAGCGGTGAGAGACTTCGAGAGTCCCACGCCCACAGCTGGCGGGGCTTGCGTCTAACTAACGTTTCAAAGTGTGGAACCCTTCCCTACGGGTGTGTGTGTTTGGTGGGAGGGACCTAAAGGTAGGAGGGGCTTTTCATAGCAGGAGGCGGAGCCTGGGAGAAGAAGTTGGGCACATTCTCTGCGGGTGCAGGACTTAAGGGACAGTCAGAGGCCGGTTCGTGGGCATTCTTAGTGGGCGGGCCCAAGGGCTCTGTGTAGGTGGGACATTATCTCAGTATTAGCAGTACGTGGGCGTAGTTCTTCCCTCTGTGAGGCTGCCCCTGCGATTTGGGACGCCAGCGAAGGGGCGGGGCTTGTGGCTGGGGGCGGAGTCTAAAGAGGCGCGTGAGAGCAACGTGTAAACTCCTGCAGGGCGAAGTTTGCATGTTTCTTGGACGGAGTTGATGTCTGTGGGATTCCCTGTGCTCTCGGGCCGAGTCCCCGACTCTGGGAAGGGGTGGAGCTTTAGTTCTGTTAGGCGGGGCTGTGTGAGGAGAGTATGTAGACTCCTGGAAGCGGAACTCATAACTTTGCTATACTATGCCGGGGAGTGCTGAGGAGGCGGGGCTTATGTCTCTGGTGGGCGGGGCCATGGGTACTGCCTCGGCCGGGGCTGAGCTGATAGAACCAGGGAAAGGCAATAGTTCTGCGGGAATCTCTGAGCTGGCAGGAGGCGAGGCTTATGGCTTTGGTGGGCAGAGCCTCTGGAGAACTCCCAAGGGGTGCTGGACATCAGTGGGTCGGAGTGGCTCGTATTTCCCAGGAACCCGACTGACGGTGCGGATGCCTTGGTGCAGCCTGGGGTCGCGCCTGGATGAGGCGGGGCCCGAGAGTCAGGGGGAGGAGCCTGAGACACAGCTCTGGGCCTGGGCGGAGCCCTGGCTCAGCGCAGGCGGGGGTTCTGCCCTGGGAGGCCGTCTGTTTAGGCCCGCACGCAGCTCCGCATCTGGTGCTCATTACGGGATGACAAAGAGCCGGCTCTGGGCCCCCTTTCCCACTCCCATCTCCTCCCTCTGACTGCTGTGCTTTTAACTCCTTCCTGCCTTCGAGGAGCTCTCGATCCCCTGCCCAGGGTCACAGGAGGGACCGCCAGTCCTTCCCGTCCAGGTTTTATCACCCACCCAGTCCGCGCCCGCACCTCCTTCTCAGACCCGAGCCTCTGGGCTACCCGGCGACCCCCCACCCATCCAGCCCATCTGATGGCGTCTCCGAGGTTAAAAGCTTGGGCAGGATCTGGCGGAGAGTCTGGTTTGAGTTAGGGGAACGCGAGAGTGGGGCCGGGGGCGGTGCATAGCGTTCCCTCCGCCCCTTCGCCCACCCACCCCCAGGGTCTTCCCAGCTCCGGCCCCTAGTCTCCTAGTCCCTTGGGGCCCAGCCCAGGCCCAGTCCCTGAGGCCAGACTGTGGCATAGGGCACTGAATAGGGAAGAGGGCTCTGCGCCACCCCCTCTTCGCCTGCCCAGGTGGTCGTGGTGGCTCTGCTCTGTTCTAATTAGAGGCTGCAACTGAAAAATTACAGAGGCGGTAGGAACCGGCACCTCCCCAGATTGTTCATTACCCCACCCCACCCACTACATGCGTCCCCACCACCCCACCCCAAGGCTGGGTCAGTCGGATATGGTTTCTGGATAGACAATCAAACCCCAGGAAGGGCAAGAGCCTGTTGGTGGAAGACTCCTCCGGAGACTGCCCAGGGAGCTGGGTGTGGGCATTCTCTCTCTCTCTCTCTCTCTCTCTCTCTCTCTCTCCTCTCTCTCTCTCTCAGCCAGTGCTCCCTCTCTCCTGGCTTAGTGCTCTCCCCAGCCCAGCCCCGAGGCTCTGACTCCCACCTCCTCCCTAGCGCAGGGAGAAGCAGTGCCTCAGGAGAACCTGCAATCCAGAGGATGACAGCACCCCTGAGTGACCCAGAGCCCCAGCTGCCAACTTCTGGGTAGCCTGCAGGAATGGGAAGGGAAGTGCCAGAAGGAAAGAGAAACTCTCCCACTAGACTGTCTTCACTCCCCAGAATCACCAGGCCCAGAGCTCACCTTTGACGCCTAAAACCCACTTTGGCTCCACTTCAGCAGAAGCCCTTATTCTAGAACCCTCCCCCAGATCCAGCCCCACCTTTTTGGTATAAAGAACAGATATGGAATTCTCTGCATGCCAAACCTCCCACTCCTGGGCTTTTTGCATGACCCCGGACAAGGCTCTGACACGTATCTCCCTTAAGGGGTCTTACCTTATTTCCTTGGGGGCCCAGACAAGCTGAAGGAAGGTCCCCTCCTTTTTTTCTGAGTCTTCCCAGACCCTCCCCTCAGACACCAATGGAGGTCAGGAGCTTTGGGTGTGGTTGGCACCCTGTTTATTGGAGGAGACCCCAGCACCCACCCCCTGAGGTCATGGGGGCCTTGGTGTCTCCTCTGTCGTGAGTGCCAGGCCAGGGAACAGTTTCCACAAATCAAGTCTAATGGTTGATTGAGAGAGGAGCCCAGTTTGGCCCAGGGGAGCAGGAAGCTCTCTGTCCATCTGGGCAGCTCCCATATGTCACTGGTGCAGCCTGGGCCATGTGTCCAATGCAAGCCCCTGCCCCCCCCCCCACAGAAGGGGGCTGTGCTCCATCACACGCTGGTTCTGCAGGTCTGCACCCCCGTGAGGCTGCCCCGGTGGGGCACAGGTTCCGTTGGGCCCTTGCTCCCAGCGTGGGTGACCCAGCGATAGCAGTCCGTAATGCGCTTGTTGGATGCATGGGGGCCACAGCGGGTGCAGTAAACAATGCCCAGTGCAAGCAGGACTACCAAGAAGACGCATGTTGGCACTAAGAGTGCCACCAGCAGCCAGCGGTCATCCCTCCGGCTTCGGCCTGCAGGACTGGCCTCCCCTAGGGCTGTTGGGGCTGCTGTGGCGGCCGCTGAGGGCAGCCATGGGGCCAGCTTGGGATCAGAGGCGCTTTCCCTCGGGACCTGTGGGGCTTTGGAATAAGTGCGTGTAGTGCTGGTGGGACTGGTCTGGTTAGTGGGGTGCAGGGGAGTGTGGAGGCCTGGGGGCTGGCTGGCAGCAGGCACAGGGACTTGATGGGCAGGGGGCACGGGGGACCTGGTAGTGGTGGTCAGAGAGGGCTGGACAGTCGAGGTAATGGGAAGGGGGTTGGCCTGGGCTTTGAGGACTGGGACATCTGGGGTCACAGGGGAGTGGTGGGCACTTGAGGTGGTGACCAGAGGGGTGTGGTTAGCTGGGATATGAGGCAAATTAGTGGTTGTCTGGGTATCAGCCACCTGGGTGTCTGGAAACATAGGGGACTGGTGGGCAGGGGGCGGTTCAGGGTATTTGGCTGGGATATATGGGGGCTGATGGGAAGGGGACTGTGTACGGAGTGGCAGAATAATGGGGGTTGGTGGACAGAGGGCAGATCTGGATAATTGGCCAAAGATCATGAGGCTGGTGGTCAGAGCAAGCTGGATGCATGGCAGGGATCCTGGGGGGCTGGGGCAGGGGACCAGGGGCTGGCGTGTGGCAGAAATAATAGGGGGCTGGTGGGCAGAAGGCAGTGTAGGGCGTGTGGCAGAAACCACCAAGGGTCGGGTGACAGAGAGCACTGAAGAGTGGTAAGGGATCCTAGGGGCACTGAGCGGGGGTGGCCAGGTAGGGTCCAGGTAGGGCCTCTGAGGCTCTCTGTCCTCTGGGAAGCTAGGTCTATAGGCCAGGCCAAAGTCAGGTGGCTGTGTGGCCTCCATCCACGGGATTCCAGGCATCTCTGTCCAGCCACCATCGAAGTCCTCCCAGGCGTCCTCTTCATCCTCTTCATCCTCCCCGTCATCCAGCAACTCGTCTTCAAGGTCCTGGGAAGCCCGAGCATCCATGGCCCCAGCGGGCCTGCAGCTGATGCCATCAGCCTCAAGCTCGTGGCCCTCACTGCAGTAGCACTCAAAGCCACCGACGTAGTTGACGCACATCTGCTGGCACACACCAGCGATCTGACACTCATCTGTGTCCACACAGCGGTGGGGCTCATCCTCGGCTGGCCGGAAACCCAGGCGACAGTGGCAGCTGTAACCCTGTGGTCCCCCAGGCTCACACTGCTGCTCACACGGGGCGTGGGTGCAGGGGTCCTCACAGCTGCGCCCGTCCTCTGCCAGCCGGAAGCCTTCAGTGCAGCGACAGGACACACGACCATCCACCTCCTCCACGCACTCGTGTTCACAGCCCCCGTTGTCCGGGCCGCAGCCAGTACCTGGGCACAAGGGCCCAGCCCGCGACCAGCGCACACCACCCTCAGGCTGCTTCACACACAGCAGAGAGGCCTCTCTGCCAGCCTGGCACGGCACGGCAGCCACAGAGCCGAAGGGCAGCCACTCAAACTCAGTGGAGACCAGGTGGAAGGGTGTGGTGTAGACAGCCGGGCCCGCCTGGCCCGCCTCCTCTGGCAATGCTGGGCAGGAGCCCTCAAAGCCGAACTGGCAAAGGTAGCCATCGACGGCCAGCGTGCACGAGCCCTCGAGCCAGCGATGCTCACCATTTGCCTCCAGGGCCGCACAGCGCTGGGCCGGGCAAGGCCCGCCCGTGGCAGGCTGGGCCCAGTTGGTGAAGGCCGTGTCCTGGTCTCCCGTGGTCCATGTGAAGCCACGCAGTGGGCGCTGGGGCTGGCATTGCCGGGCCTGCCGCTGCAGCCCGATCCACAGCAGCTGGCTGGCTGGGCCAGCGCCCACCAGGCTGTCCACACGCTGGGCCTCCTCGGGGGTCCGTGGCGTGGCCAGGTCGCCCCCCAAATCGCGGCAGGCCCGCCAGGCCTCCAGGAAGGTGCGGCGCCGTGGGAAGAGCGCGTAGCAGCTGCCCGGGCCACAGGCGGCGCGGGGCTCGGCAGCCCAGGGGGCCTGGCCCAGCGTGGGCACCGTGGCCGCCCAGGCCAGCAGCAGGCGCAGCAGCATCACGACGCCCCCCGACTGGCCCGGGCCGGGCCCGCGGCTGCTCTTGACAGGAGGAGGGACTGGGGCCTCTGGTGGGCGGGCCGGGGGCGGGTGAGGCTGGACTCAGGCCTTGTAAGGAGTGGGCTGGGGCTGCTGCCAGCTCCCTGCTCCTGCTCCCCCAGGGCCGCCAGAGCAGGAAGCAATCAGGGGGGGAGCAAGGGTGGGGGTGCTGGGAAGTGGAGGCAGGGGGAGGGGAGGCGTGCTGAAGGATTGGGAGTCGAGGAAGCGGGAGCCGCCTGCCTGAGGAGGCTGGACGACCCTCAGAAGACTTCAGCATAGTCTGGGGCTCTTGGCGGTGGGGTGAGCTCACTTCCCAGAGAGGGACAGTGACCCAAATCTGGAAACGCCAATCTTATCACACCCGTGAACGGTCTCACAGCCCAACAGCTTGTCATGGATGTGGAAACTCGCTCTGACTCATGCCCTTCACGTCACACACGTGTGTGTGGCTCCTCTCCCTGCAAGAGCACTCTCGACTGTCTGTCCCTTGGTCTCAGATTTGCACATGCTTTAACATGCTAAGCCCTTCCCCTCACTGTAGACCCACATGGGCCTGCAGCCCCCTTCTCACACGTTCACATCCTCTGACATGCTACCCGCTCTGGTGCACATACAAAGCGGTGTGGCATCCTACGTGCCCTAACACGTGGAGTCCCTCACATTCGTGCACAGGTCCTGAGTGGGAGCACCTTGATCACACAGGCGCGACATCCTCGACCCCTCATTTACACATTAAGCTCCTGCCTCAACCCACCTCCCACCCCCCCCAACCTCCGCCCCACACCCCCGCCAGCTTCCTGGCTCCAGCCGGACTGGGGGTGTGTGTGGGGGAGGAGGAGGGGCAGAGGGCTGCCCTCCCTTCACCTCTGCTCAGCCTGGGGCCCTGGGAATCTGGGCTTAGAGGGAAAGGAGGTGGCCCCCAAGCAATGCTTCTCTGGGCTCTGCTGCTGGAGGGGCGGGGTGCCTGCAAGGTAGGGGCAGGCTGGGGGGGCAGAGGCTGGGCTGTCTCCAGGGTGAGCAGGGCTGCAGAGGAACTGGTGAGAGGCCATGTATGGGCATGGGGCACATAGTGACACGTGTGTGTGTGTGTGAGTGAGTGTGAGTGTGAGTGTGACACAGGGGTCACATGTGTGGAGCCCTCCCTGCCCTCAGGGCCTGCTGTGTAGGACTGGCCAGGGTTCTCTCCCCGTCCTTCTGGGAGGCCTCTGGAGGCTTGTGCACAGAGCCTATACCTGGGACAGTCCCTAGGGAGCTGGTTGTCAGATTAACCTATTGACACCCACTGCACTCTTGGCAGAAGTTTGAGCTGGGGGTAGGGACGCGGAAGAGAGTGCCTGCCCTCAGAGCACTGTGCTGGTCTAGTTTCCCACTCTGCCACTGATGCGCTGTGAGCCTGCAGGGAACTCACTGACCTTCTCTGGGTGTCTATTTTTCTTATCTACAAAATGGGGGTAATGTGTCAGGGCCTTGCTGCTCAAAAGGCTATTGTATCACAGCACTGACTGTTTGCAAATGTGCTTTGTCAGCTGCAAAGCAGGAGGCAAATGTTCTTTAATCTTTTGAGCAAATCTGGGTAGGGATGGGGCCTAGAGTGGCTTTGCTAACCACCTTACAGGGCCAGGGCTGGCCCTGTACACACAGCCAGTCCTTTTGAGAACCAGAGCTTTCGAAGTACTTACTATATGTCTGGAAAGTTGTTCCGTCAAGGTCTACATCCGTGAAGCACATAGAATTATCCCCTTCTTATGAGAGGAAAGTTGATACGGGCAGTTCAGCCTTCTGTTGGCTCAGACCCAGAGCCTTGAAATCATCCTTGACTGCTCTTTCTCCCACATCCCACGTCCAGTCTCTCGGCAGATCCTGTCGGCTTCATCTTCAAAACGGATCCAGAATCTGACTACTTCTCACCACCTTGTTTGCCACCTACCTCCGGCCCCCACCACCATCATCTTCCATCCAGATGCTTGCGACAGCCTCACCTCTGGTCTCTCTTTTGCTCTCTCCCTTCTACTAGAGGGATCCTTTTAAAACCCAAGTTAGATCCAGCCAGATCCAGTTATTCCGCTGCTCAGAACCGTGGAGGCCCCCATCTCACTCAGAGGAAAGGCCAACGTTCTCACCACGGCCTCCAGGCTTATGGGATCAGCCCCCAAACCCTCTCCCTCACTCCCTCTGGCCTCCTGGCTGTTCCTGGAACTCACCAGGCCTATGTCTACCTCAGCACCTTTGCCTGGGCTGTTCCCCCAGCTGGAATACTCTTCGGGCAATATCTGAATGCTCTCCCTCTTCACTTTCTACAGGCCTCAGCTCAAGCCCTCAGTCCTTGACCACGCCCCTCCCCTACCCCCTGGGGCTCCCTGGCTCCATAGTCTTGTTCCTTTTCTCCCCTTTGCACTTACCGTTATCTGCCATGGAACCCCCAATAGCCAGGGTTTCTCAACCTTAGCATTATTGATGTTTAGAGCTGGGTAATTATTTCCTGTAGGGACTGTGCTGTGCTTTGTAAAGTTTAGCAGCATCCGTGGCTTCTACCTTGATGCCAGTAGCATCCTTTCAGTTGGGACAATCAAAAATGTCTCCAGACATTGTCAACTGTCCTGTCCCCTGGGGGCGACATTCCCCCAGTGGAGGATTCTTGCCCTGGGAGACGGTGAGTTCCATGAGGGCAAGGTCATTGTCTTATTCCCTATTGTATCCCCAGAGTCTGGAAAGCTCCCAGCCCATAGATGTTGCTAATGGGTGTTTGTCAAGTGAATGAATGAATGAGACTCAGCTAAGTCAAGAACCTGGCTCGGGGTGATACGGAGGTGGCGGGGGGCAGAGGGGGAAGCTGGGATTCTGCCTGCAGCCAAAGCCTGCTTACTCCCCGTGCTAACCTGGATCTCCCTAGAAGTCAGACTATCTTAGAACTGGGAGATCCTTGGAAATCAGCAAGCCTGTTTGCAAATGGGGAGACCGAGGCCCAGGGAGTCTCAGAGTGAGTCAGCGGCAGGGCTGGGACGAAGGCCCCTTGACTCTTACTCCAGTTCTCTTCTTGGTGTGGTGCTCTGAGGAGTCATTCGAGCACAGTCTGAGAGATGGGTGTGACTTCAATCAATGAGGACAGGAGGAAGGCAGAACAGGAAGAAGGCACAGCCTAGACAAAAGGGACGGAGATGTGAGAGCTCGAGATGCGTTTGGAGACTAAAAAGGACTCCACTGGGCCCGGAATGGCAGACATCTAGAGGGACTGTGGGGAGGGGAGAGGCTGGCTAAAAGGGGACCAAGGGGAAGGGGCATGACGAGAGACCCCTGTGGCTGGTGCGTGGTGGGTGGAGTGGGGACAGGAGGCCAGGGACCAGTTAGAGGTTGTTGCAATCGTCTGGGAGAAAGGAGTGAGCTGGCCGGAGAGCCGGGCAGCGAGGCGGGCCAGGCTGGGGGAGGCAGCCTCTGGAGCTTCCTCAGGGGCGGGCCAGAGCCTGGTCCAAGGGTGTGGTGGGCCCAGTCATGATCCGGGCAGTGGCCAGTGCTAGGGCGTCTGAGGGGAGGCCGTAGGCCGTCTGGCTAGTGGGCATGTCAGATCAGAGGTCAGGACTCCAGTTTCAGTGGGGGTGAGGGGTTGGGGGGGTTGGGCAAGGAAGCAGGAGGAGGAGGAGGAGGGTCAAAGGCCAAATTCCAGATGGTCTGACTGGGCCTGTTCAAGTGGAGGGAAGCTGGAGGAGAGGGGGGTGGGGTGGGGTGGGGCACACCTAACCCCAACACAGCGAAGGGTTTGGTAGGTAGAGGATGAGATTTGGAGACACACCTGGGGGCTCAGTTTGGGTGGGTGCCTAGCACTCACCTGCCCCCCATCCAGGATGGGAGAGGTAGGGTTGAAGCAGCCTAAGAACTTCCTGCCCTAGTTGGGACGGGGGAAGCAGTGGGCATAGCATCCGGGATCTGGGGGTGAGAGGGTAGAGAGAGTCTGGTTGTGGTCTTACCTTCCTGTGGTCCTGTTCAGCCTGACTCATTTTGATTCCCCTATAGCACAGAGAGAAGATGCTAATTGATGCAGTAAATGCTTGGAGGATGGGTAGATAGATATATGGGTGGAAGCATGGATGTATGGAAGGGTGGTTAAGCGAGGGAATGGGTGGGTGGATGGACGGATGGATGGATGGATGGATGGATAGAAGAATAGTTAGGTAAGAATGAGTAATGAATGGATGGGTGGCAGACAGATGGATAATTGGATGGATATAGGAATGAATGAACCGTTGGATGGATAGATGGCTAGGTGGATGAGTGCGTGGATGAGAAGATGTTTACCTGCGTGGCTGGAAACGGGGATTCAAGCAGAAGTGCTAATTCATAGCTAGCCACCGCCGTGACGGATGGCATCTCAGAACGTAACTCTGTGGGTCTGTAGGAATGTGGCCCAGCAGAGGAGGACAGCCTGGGCCACTGGCAGGGATCGTATGTGATGCTCACCACACAGCTTGTTTTCTCTTTTGGGGCCTGAGGCCAATATGTCTCCCTGGCTGGGGTGGGGACAGCTCCGGATGCCAGGCTCAGCTCACATAGGGGGTCAGAAGCCTGAGGTTCCCTGCTCTGATCTTGGCCCTTATGGGGAGAGCTCCCCTCAGGAGGGGCATGAAAACGGAAGCCCCCTCCCCAGAAGGAGCCTCGTCTCCCAGCTACTGGGACAAGCTGAACGGTAGTTTCTGGATGCAGCGTGTGGGCGCCTAGGGGTGGGAGCGAAGGCGGCTTGCAGAGGAACTGGGCTGAAGAGGGCCCAGTGGAACAACCAGGATGGGGGGATCGGTGTGATTAGGGGGCGCCCCCTGGGGCAGGCGTCCTAGAGAGCGTTGGCACGCCTGCTGCTGAGCCAGCACATTGCTTTGTGTACAAATCACCTCCTTTCCTCTTTTTTTCTTTTGTCCCCATCCCCCCTCCCTCCCTCCCTCCATTTCTAAATTCTTCCCAAACCACCCCAGCCGACGACGGGTGGGCGGGAGACGCCTGGCTTGGGGTAGGCGCCCTGGAGAGGAGGTGGGAGAGGTCCCAGGGCAGGAGTGGGGAGAGAAGGGAGTCTGGGAGGGAGGGGAGCTATTCCAGCCTCCTCCCCCTCCCCGCATGCTGGGGTCGTACCCCGCGTGCTTCCCAATGGGTGAACCCCGTGAGAAGCGGGGTGTGCTGAGACTGGACAGGGTGGGAGAGCCGGGCTGGGGAAGGCAGGGCCCAGGACGAAGGGGATTGTCTAGGCTCAGCCCCTGGGGGGTTAAAGGGTTCTGGCAGCCGGAGGGGCTGGGGGTGTCTTTGCCACCGAGAGAGACCGTGTGTGTTCATGGGTGTGCCCGGGTATCAGGTGACCATGTGCGAGTGTATGCACAGCTGGGCGGTGCGCGTGTCCCTGGGGGCCCACATCTGTGCCCACAGCTGTGAGGGGAGAGGCATATGGCTCCCTCAGATCGCCCAGCCTGGGCCCAGCTGGGGCCCCGATCGCCTCCTGGCAGGTGCCTGGCCTGAACATCTGGCCACATCTGCCCATAGGAAGGGAGCCCTGGCACCCCTGTTAGAGCTCGAAGGGCCCAGAGCTCCCCCTCGGCGTACACGCCCGCAGAAGGACAAGGCTTGTGCCTGGTCACAGGGCAGGTGGAGGCAGAGCAGGGACTCTCCTGAATCTGAGGACCCTGGGCCTAGACAGAGGCTCTCCTGGTCCCCACTGTTCCTGTCCTTTTTCCAGTGTCCTCTGGCTACGAGGCCGCATGAAGGCGCCATGAAGCTGGCCCTGCTCTGGCCTTGCTGCGAACCTCGGCGAAGACTCAGCTGGCCCCTCTCAAGCCACAGCTTCCCCGTCTGGGAGAGGGGTACCTCTGGGAGTGGGCGCCAAGGTCCCTGTGGTGTCTGGCAGAGGCCTGCCACCTAGGGTGACCAATGTGTCCCAGTTTGCTGAGGACTTTTGTGGTGTCAGCACTGCAAGTTCCGTGTCCCAGGAAGCCCCTCAGCCCCAGGCAAACAAGGATGGGCGGCCCCCTGCCAGGGACCTTTCTATTCCCACCATGTCCTTCCCACTGCTACCCAGCCCCCGCCCCATCTCCGCCCGCACCCCTGGAACTTTCCCCTTCTCTTCCTGCCCCCTCGCTGTCCCCAGGGATCTCTCGTGTCTCACTGTCCCTCTCTCCGACTGCAGAGTCTTTTCTTCCTTGTTCCTCTCTGTCTGCGTCAGGCCTCCTGTCTGTCTCTGCATGTCTCTCCTCTCCTGTCCCTAAGACGGTCACCTTATTGGTTTCTGGGGTCTGTCTCCCCAGGCTCTGCCCACTTCCCCGTATTTCCTCTCCATTTCTGCTGTCTTACCCACTCTGTCTCCTTGATCCTGCTCCAGGGTCTCTGGCTCCCCACCTTCCCTGGGTGGTCCAGGCCTCCCTCCTCTCCTCCGGCATGCACCCCCAGGGTGGCTGGGGTGGGAGCCAGGTCTGGGGGCTGTGACTGGCCGGGAAGGGGAACCAGAGCAGACATGATATTTACGTTAGGACTTCAAAGTGCAGCAGAGCCTGAGGCAGGGCTGGTGGGGGCTGGTGGGGGTGGGAGGGTGACGGGCAAAAGCCAGACTAAGGTCAGCTCAAGCCCCTCCCTGGGGAAGGTCTCCTTGGTGACACATACCTCCTCCTAGGGACACTGAGACCTAGAGTAGAGCTAGAACAGGCTATTTTGGTGCTGAGTTCCAAGAAAGGCACTTCCTGTGCCCCTGTTCTGCCCCCAGCCCCATCCTTTCTTCCTGTCACCCTGCAGGAGAAGCTAGGTCCTCTGAGCATCAGCCTGGTGGCAGGAACAGAGGGCTCTGTCTCTGTGGGACAACATTCCTGATGCTGGGACAGCCCTGAATTCTCGGCTTTCTGGCGGGAGCCTCGCCTGGCAGGGCAGAGGGGGTCTAGGATTTGTCAGCCTGACAGGGGAGGAGGTCCAGAACCTCAGGGCCTCTGGGTTCTACTCGGGCTGCCTGCCTGAGGGCCTGAGGGGCCAAGATGACCATGAAGGTCACCCCACCCCTGCCCCCGCCCTTGGCCTAACCCCTGCCCCCGCCCTTGGCCTAACCTCTGCTAAAGACACCCAGCTGCTGTGACTAGGAAGAAGTGGGGTCAGGGGCCCAGGCTCTGGGTGGGAGGGGCCGATTGTCTCATCCTGGGGCTCTGTTCTGTGTCCTAAGCCCCTCCCAGGAGCCAGGCCCAGCAGACACCCCTTCAGGCTGAGCCACCCCCCAAGATGCGCCCCCTCCCAGACTGGAGACTTGCTCTGGACCCAA
>NW_024350923.1:4881003-4987578 GCF_902729225.1 Pteropus medius | reverse complement strand
TCTGAGTGTGTGTGTGTGTGTGTGTGTCTGCATTTCCTGTGCAGAATGGGAAGGAGGAAGCCTGTGTGCCTTGTCTGAGTGGGGGACTCGGGAGTGTCAGCAGCAGCCCTGCTCGGGTAGGTGACCTGTGTAGCCTGTGTCGGCCTGTCCCTTGTGCGTGTCTGTCGGGGAGTCACATTCTGAACCTGAGAGGGAGGGTGTTGCGGGATTATCTCTGAGTTTGCAGCTCTCAGGATGTCTGTCAGGGTGTGGATCGGAGGAGGGGTCTGTGTGTGTCACTGTGTCCCGTGCTGCAGGGCAGGAATGGTTACAAGTGTCAAGTTGTTCCTAACACTCCGTGTTCCTGTTAAGGCTGGGGGTGCCCAGGTGTTGCTGTTCATGACTGTGGCAGGCGAATGTCACACACTCTGCAAATGAGTCGGGGTGTGTCTACGTGTGAACAGCAGCCACAAAGCCGTGGCAGGGTGTTAACGGCTCTGTGTTGAAGGTGGGTCAGGGTGTAGTTGCCGGTCTCAATGACTGCCTTTCTGCCCACCCACCACAGGGTCCCCTCTCAGGCCGGCCACAGGCCCTGACTCTGGGGCCTGCCTGGCCGGCAAAGCCCTGGGCAGTAGGTGACCTCTTCTTCAGTCCTTTCCTGACCTCTGTCCTCAGGATCCCTGTTGGCAGGACGATTCCTGGGCCTCCCTGCAGGGCTTCTTCCTTCCTGGCACCAGGCCTGTCTGTGGTCTTCTGAGTGCCCTGGGTCTCTGAGTGGCCTCAGGTGGGAGGCAACCTGGGGTGTGACTGGGAACGGACATGCTCGCCCCCTGGCGGCAGCGATGGAGAATGCACCGCCTGCGCCTCAGGAACTCCGATGAACTGTTCAGGGTGAGTCTTCCTGAATCAATCACTCCACATGTATTTTACTAAGTGCCAATTCCGGGCCAGGCATTGTTCTAGGCCCCCGAGATTTAGCGGGGAACAAGGCCAACTTGGCTCTGGCCGTCTCGTGGTGAAGACAGACAATAAACAAACTCACATAGGGAACTATGGTGATTCTGGAGGTGATAAGTGCGGCATTTCCAAGCGAGGAAATGACTTGGTGCTCCTCAACGGATCTGACTGTCAGGGTTCCAGCGCTGTCCTGCAGCAGGGGATGCTGGACAAGCCTGGCGCCTCGCAGAGCCTCGACTTCCTCTTCCAGAGCCAAAGGTGAGAGGCTGAGATGGGGGAGGGAACAGCACAGAGTCCCAGCACAGTAGGCTCTCAGCTACTGCCCAGACCACATCTATTTCCCTGTGGCCAGGGCTGTGTTTGCTTGGTGCTTCGTCCAGAAGAACAATTGATAGATTATTACTGAGTGGATGAAGAACTAGTCCTTTTGTTTTGGAGGACGGCAGACCAGAAGCTCCACAGAACCTGGGATCCGAGCCCTTCGCCCTGTGTAACAAGCCACTTTCCCTGAGCAAGACTCAGTTTCCTCTCCTGTAAAATGGGGATAATAAGACCAGCCTTAGACTGGTCTATCATTGCCTGTCCTGCCTGGAGCCCCAATCCCTGTATCATGACCCTTGGTCATGCCAACTTACCTGGCCTGGACCCCTGACCAATCAGAATCTCTTGAGAAGATAAACCGAAAGACTCAGGCAGCAGGCAGGGCTCGGCGGTGCTCTGCTGAGCCACTGCTACGGACATTAAATTCCCAGAGCCAGGAATTAAGACTCAGCATGGGGAGGGGGTGAGAGGGGCCTGCAGAGGCCCCCAGCCCAGAAGCCTCCGCCAATCCTTCTTTCCCTGAGACCTGTTCCACATCCGGCCCTGGGGTTCTCTGAGCACCCCCTGCAACCATTCCAGGTCCTTCCTCTGAGAAAGAACTTAAAACATCCTGTATTTGGTTCCCAGAACCCGGCTCTCCCCTAACCTCCCAGCTTCCCACCTCACTGCCCTTCACTCTTAGTTATCAAACTCCAGTCAGTGGACAGCATTTATTGAGTGCCTGCAGAGCGCCCAGCACCGAGCAAGGCCGTGGGATAGGGAGGGAGGGCATACAAAAGAGCGAAGGGGAGACTTTGTGCCAGCGAGAAGCTGGGGCGGGGGGAATAGGGAGGGAAGCGCCGCCAGTGGCCTAGGGAGAAATTTGGAAGCCATCCACAGGGCTTTTGGTTTGTCTGAAATGCCAACATCCAGGACTTCCACCTCGCATTTGTGAAGCCTGTCTGACATGCGGGCTGATGTCCCTTAGTGTGCAGCGCCTGAGGGACCTCGTCAGAGACTAGCTGAGGTCCCCCTTCCACCGCGGACAGTTCTTTCCCAGAGTAATCCCTGCCGGGCTGCCGCTGCCCAGACCCCTGACTCCAAGGGAGCTCAGGACCGGCAGCCTGGGCCCCTGCTGTGTCCTGAGGTTGCCGGGTGGCTGCAAGAGTGCAAAGCCCACGACCACCTATGCTGCTGAGGCCCTGGATTCCCTCGCCCATCGGCGTCACCCACTCCACGGCTTCCTGGACCACGCACGCCCCCTAGTGGTCATTGCTGACACTTTCTTTGCTCGGATTTGCGGTCTGCTCTGCTGGGCCCTGAGGATTAGTTTGTTGGTGGCTTAGAAGAGAGCACCTAGCTGGAACTTGATGGCCTGGTTAGGGTGGGGCAACCCACAATGGCATGCTGTGTGATATCGTAGGAGTCACTTTCTTGAACCTCAGTGGGTAATAAGCGTGGCCTCCACGTAAAACACTCAGGAGGTCCGGAAGAGCTAAGAGCAGAAGAAATGGTTTCTGTTTTGGAAGCCTGTCTCCCTGTCCAGTTGCCCTGGGAGGACTTCTCATCTTGGGGAAAGACTGGAACTTGGGTGCTCTTCTGGCTGGGCTTGATCTTCAGGATGTCCCCTGGGCTGACTGGAGGACACCCTCTTCGGCAAGTGCAGAGAACAACCCTTGGAGGGTGGGGGGCAATGCTAACACCCCCTTCTCCCCTCCCCTTTCCACTAGTCTGAACCCTGCGTTGCAGCAAAACCATCCATTTTGGCCCCTGGAAGATTTCCGGGAGAAGACAGCGTGGCAGTGCACCCCACTTACAGATGAGGAAACTGAGGTTTGGAGGTGCTAGTCCTCCAGGTGGTCTGGAGCAGTACTGGGTGCTGAGCTGCTGCTGCCCTGAATGCTCCAGACACCCAGGAGTGGGTGGAGCCTTTCAGGGCCTTGAAGCCCCCAGCCTGGAGGGGGCTGTCTGGGCAGTGGCCCTCCCAGGGGCTGTGCCCCTCCCCCACTGCCAGAGGTCGGATGTGCTCACCACTACAGGCTGACTGGCCTCCAGCTGGGGGAGGATGAGAGGCAAAGAGCCTTAGGCCCCTGGTCTAGGGTCTCCCAAACCCCGAACTTTACTGCCCCAGATGCGGCCAGTCCAGGTACTCCCCCAGCAAGTGTGGTCATAGAGATAAGCATCAGACAGCGGTGGTAGCAGACACAAGAATAGCCAGGGACAGGGAAGGCTAAGGGGGCTGTGGCCTTGGTCAGTGGGGCAATGGCTCTAAAAGGCCTTCTCAGCAGGTTCAGAGTTTTCAGCCCCAAGTGATCCTTCTGGCCACTTCCAGCTACTCCTCAGCCGCCCGGCTTCCCTCAGCCTCTGGCACCCCTGGCTGAGCAGGGGCCCCCCTGGCCTGGCCCTCGTCCCACTGGGCAGTTGTCTCCGACTCTCCTCTGCTGTCCCCGGGACTGGCTTTGACCTCGGTGTCCCCATTTCCCTGGCCCCCTTTCTCCTCCTCCCTGCCCCCTGCCTCTGTCCCCCTGCTGCTGTCCTCTGCTGCAGCCTCAAGTGAGGCCCCCTGTGTCTCGGACCGCTCTGCCTGGCGGCGGTAGACGAGGTATCCGGTTGTGGGAAGCCTGTGGGCCAGAGCTCCAGGAGGCAGGCGGTGGTAGCCCTGCTCTTTGTATAGGAAGAGGCCGAAAGCTTCCGGCTGGGTCACTCGGAACTTGGTGGCACAGAGCTGGTTCAGGGTGGCAACTGAGGCCCCTGGGGGCACGGCCAGGGTCTTGGAGGTGCAGCCACTGCTGGGGTCCTGATAGGCTACTCGGAGGAGGTGCTGTGCAAGAGGAGAAGCAAAAACAAGGACTCGACCCTGCCTGGTACATATCTGCCTGCAAAGCTGTAGGTCCCCGTTTGGGTTCTGCTAAGACAAGGGCGAGTGGTATGAATCCAGTGGTAGGACCAACTGGAAAAAGCTTTTTGGACAGGGCGAGCTCCAACGGGTCCTTGAGGAAGGGAGAGATGTGCCTAGGCTGGGGGGGGTCACACCACAGGCTGCAAGGATGGCCTCGCAGGGCTCTGTGGCCTGACAAGCCTGCTTAGAGCTAACTCCGTGCCCTAAACGCTGGTCCTCCATTAATCCTCTCATCAGCCCCAGAGGGAGGTACTATCATCCCATTTTATCGATGAGAAAATTGAGGCACGAAGAGGTTACCTCACGTACCCAGGCTCCTACCACCACAAAGTAGCAGAGCCAGGATTTAAACTCGGGGTCTGACTACAAAGTCTGGGCTCTCGATCGAGGCTAGGAGGGTCCCCTGACTCGATGGAGAGAAGATGGTGTTTGGGAGGGTGAGGGGAGCATGGGCTGGGAGCCCCTGAGTCCAGGGGAGGGCAGACCCCCAGCGGGGGGCTGGAAGCCAGGATTTAAGGCTTGAGACTGCCTCCTGTGTCCCTTTCCCTCTCGATGCCATGTCTCAGTTTCCTCATCTGTAAAATGGGGGTGACGATGGCCCTCTTCAGGGCTAAAGCCCTAGAGCACTGAGCACGTGGCCGGCATGTGGAACGTACTCGCTGTAGAAGGGCTGGCTTTGCTGTTTGTTCTGCCTGGGGCACTGTTCCTATTGCAGGACCGGCCTTTCCCCTGCTGGATCTCGGTTTGGGGGATGGCGCGGAGGCCCCGTTACCTGGAAGCTGTGGGTGGCGGGCAGGCGACGCTGCTCCCAGAGGCTGAGGGAGCGCTGTAGCTCCTGGGACGGGCTCAGGGGCAGGGTGCGGGCCTGGCCCAGGCCGCTTAGCAGGGCCAGGCTGGCAGAGAGGCTGGTGAGGTAGTAGCCGCCTGGGACACAAGGGGAAGGATGCAGCTCAGGCTGGGGGTGGGTGACCTGCTCCCTCTCCCCTCCCCTGCTTACTCGGGGCCATGCGGGCCCCATCCAGGCAGGGAGGTGGCATGTATGTGGGGTCACTCACCCTCTCCAGTGAGCAGGGTGGGCTCCAGCAGCTCTGACATGTACTCGGCCTCCAGCAGCAGCTCAGGAAGGTCGCACTGGGCCAGGACCAGGCTCAGCAGCGGGAGGAACTCATCGGCGCCCGCACCCTCCCCTGCGGGGGGTAGAAAAGGAAGTTTCAGGCTCCTCTGGAGCCCCAGGTCAGAGTCCACTCCTTGTCTTAGACAGTGACCCTCCCTCCACCTGCCAGGCCTTGGGTAAGGTGGTCCCTATTACAACCACAAGCAGAGGCTGGGGAGAGGAGGCTCTACAATCTGGGCCTCAGTTTCACCGTCTGTGAGATGGGAGGGTGGGATCCATCTCTTCCCCTGCTGGGCCTTTCCTGGAATCTCTGCCCAGGAGGCCTGCCTCTGCTGGCGGGGAGCCACTGGCGGGTGGCGGGAGGGGGCGTACCCAAGTGGCTCCTCAGAGCTGTGTAGAGCAGCTTGCAGGCCTGCAGCAGTCGCTTGACCTGGGCGCTGGGTGAGTAGCTGTGGAGCAGCTGCAGCAACTTCTGGCGCACCTGCTCCATCTCTACCGGGGAGGGCAGGCTCAGGTGGGATCCGAAGGCTCCAGGACCTTGGGCTCGGGCCAGGCGGAGGCCTTCGGCCAGGCGTCCCAGGGAGCCATCAGCAGAAAGCCGGCGCCGCAGGCGGGCCACCAGGATGGGCCGGAGGGGCTTGAGCACCGAGTGATGCAGCGACTTCTCCAGGACACGTTCTGCAGAGCAGAAGCAGGCAGGTCAGGGGAACCAAGGAGGAGTCGGGGCAGAGTCCCAAGGAGAAGGGGGCACAGTCAGGGAAGGAGAGGGATGAAAAGGAGGAGGAAACTTGGTGAGGCAAGAGGCGGGGCTGGGTGGGGATGGGGTTCACTTGAAGGGTGGTGTGACCAGAGAGACTGTCTGGCACTGTGGACAGGACCAGAGAGAGGAGGAGGGAGGAGGGGGTGCGAGCCGGGACTAGGAGACCGGGCCGAACCAGCAGAGGCCTGTGCTGGAGTCTCACCCAGTCTGTCAGGCGGCAGCAGCTTCTCAGGGCCCAGCTCTGCACTCAGCATGGCCCGGGCCCGGTTCAGTGCCTCACGGACACCCTGCAGCTCCTGGGGTTCGGGGCCGGCTCGCACCTGGGTCAGGAGGTCCTGCACGAGCTGGCCCACTGCCGAGTGGCGGTCCTGCATCAGCGCTGCGGCTGCCCGGCCCACCTGTCGCTCGGGTGCCAGCAGGGAGCAGAAGGCAGCGCTCATGGACCGAAGCAAAGGCCGCTTGTGGCCCAGGCGGGGTGAGGTCGCGGGACTCCCCTGGGGCCCCTGCGTCCCCTCCTCCTCCGAGCTGCTGGGGGAGCCGCAGTCCACCTCCTGGAGGGAGGGCAGGGGCGGGAGGCTGGGACTGGAGCCCCCTGGCACACGGTACCCCACTGAGCTCTCCCTCCGCAGCAGCTGGCGTGGGGCCGACCTTTCTGTCTGGTTGGGGGTTGCCCCTGGCAGCACGGGCACAGGGGGAGGAGGCCCGGCGGGTGGAGACAGGGGGCTGGAGGTCTCTGTGGACACGCGCACTTTGAAACTCCTCTTGAATTTCTCCCGCTTGGTGGGGCCCAGATCCCCTGGGAACAGGGGGTTGAAAAAGCACAGGGCGGCTCCGGTGCCCTGGTCCAGTTCTTGTGGGGACCGGGGCTTCAGCCGGGGCAGCAGCGGGCCTTCAGATGGGCCGGGCAGAGCCTTGGTGTTGAGGGAGGAGCTCCAGAACTCTAGAGAAGAGAAACCAACTGGGGCCTCAGGGGGATTCAGGGAGGATGGCCAACCAAGGGCAAGGCGCAGGCTGACTGTGTGCACAAGGGCCTGCCCTTTCCCCCTTGGCCTCAGCTTATCCGTTTGTGCCGTGGGTGGCAGGGGAGCCCTTACCGATGCCCAGATGGGAGATGGCTTCTAGCTCCTTATGGGTGGCCGCCTGGCGGATGGCTCTGGGGAGCTGAAGCTGGAGGAGGAGGATGTCCCTGAGGCCAGAGAGAAGGCCAGAAAGTTAGGGGTGAGGGATGCTTGGGGCTTCGGGGCTGAGAGTGGCTGCAGGGATGGGGGTGGGGCAGGGTGTCCCACCAGACAGCAGGCGCCTCTGGGCAGGCTCACCGGGTGTGGCAGTAGGCGCAGATGAGCTGGACCAGGTCCGGGAAGACGAGCTCAGATCCCTCCAAGGAGACGCCTGAGAGAGGGGAAGTGAGCTCGTTCTCTGGGGAATCTCTCTGGGCCCCGACCTGACAGCTTCCAGCCCCTTCCCTCCAGGCCAGGCTCTCTCACCCCCAGGGCTTTCCTGGATGTAGTGGCTGGAGACGAAGGAGGGGCCGCTGGCCTGGGGGAGCCGCACGCACAGAGCTTGGCACTGGCGAGTGTTAGATTTCCGCACCAGGAATGTCTGCGAACGGACAGGGTGGGAGGCCCAGGTCCAGCCCCTCTCCCTCTCACCCACTGAGGGCCAGTCCCAGGGGGTCGGGCCAAGACTCACCCCCGGGGGCTCGGTCCTCAGCACGTGCAGTGCAGCCGCGGCGTTGGCCCGCAGCTGCAGCCACACAGGCCGCGTGAGCAGCAGGCGCTCCCGCAGGCTCACGGCGCGCCCCGGCTGCTGGGGCCCACCTGTCTGCCCCCCGCCGGCATCGGGCACGTCGTACAGCGGGTCCTGAGCTGGCCTGGGGACAGGCACCAGACCTGAGCAGGGAGCCAGGGGCTGGGACCCTTGCCCAACCCCTACTCCCTCCTCTGCCCTAGGACAGACCCTGCTCTGCCGTCCCTCCCCGCCCCGTGGGGCTACCCTTCCAACTTCACCAACTTTTCTCTCTGCAGGTGCCCAGGTGCGAAGTTGGATGGAGTGGAGGCTCCGAGAGGGCCCGCTCCTGGCTCCCCAGGGGTTTCCATGGCGGGGAGCTCCTTTGGTTTCTCCCAGGACTCGGGAAGACGATCCAGCCCCCAAGGCAAGAGCACTCACATTCCCGGCGGTGAGTAACACTTCCTGAGGGCGGTGCGCCCTGTCACACCCCGCCAGTTAACTCTTGTGTGTCCACTCAGCCTGGGCAGTACCCGCTTCCTCTGTTCTAGGCCCAGCCTTGGGGTGGGGGCAGGGATCCTCCTCATGCAAGTGGCACCCCAAGGACCCCAGCTGTGGGGCTGCCACCTCCACAGGGAGCTTCCCGCAGCCTTGCCAGCGGCCCCAAACCACACAGGTGGGAGGGAAAGGGTTAAACAGGGCCCGCCTCCTCCCGCAGGTCCAAGCCTTACCCTCAGGGCACCTTTGAGTCTAGAATCAGTTGCTCACCTGTCCAGGCCTTGGGGTCAGCCTTGAGAGAGTGCCCCCTACTGGTTGCAGATGACTCATTCCCGAGCTTAACTTGGATTTTGGGATTTCAGGTTGCCATGGAGAGAGGATGTTGTGTCTCCATGGAAACTAACCCCTTTGCTTAACTGAGGTTCTGGGGGTGGTTCTAACACTCAGCACTAAACAGGGAGGGGAGTCTGGCTGTGAGGTGTCAGCACATGGCACTGCTGCTGGCTGCCTCCCACGCACACAGGCCCTGTCAGCCTGCCTTGCCAATCTGCCAAGCAACTGGGGCAGGTGCAGACATGACCCAGTCTCCAAGCACTGAGCACCCAGCCCCCTTCCCCATCTGAGGCCACGTGTTTTGCCTGTGCCACATGTTGCTTCTGACTTTGTTCGCCAGTAGCAGGTAGTCCAGGGCCCAGCCCCCCACCTCTAGGGGTGGTGATGGTAGAAGAGGCCCCCGCTTCTCCAGCCTATACCACAAGTCAGGGTGGGTAAGCTCCTGCTGGGTAATAAGAGGTACCAGGGACCCCAGAAAAGACTGCTTGTCTCAGACACTCCCCACAGGAGCCCCGATTCCCTTGCAAGGTAAATCAGACACATGCGGTCACGCCGGGGTCCCAAGAAAAGTTTTAATTCCAGTCCCCAAAATCTGGGAGTCAGGCACCAAGGACGGCCTTGAGAAGATCTGGGAAGCCTGGCTTCTCACCGCTGGCAACAGCCGGCCAGCCAGCCAGGCCTCCAAAATATACTTTCTGGCTCAGAATTCCCATGAAGCAGGGCCCAACTCACTGGCTCAGTGACTGGGAAGGTCGACGGGAAGGATGTGCTCTGGCTTAAGACAAGCAGTGTCTTGTCAGGGAGGGGACCAAGGAGGCTGACCTTGGGGAGGGGAAGGTAGGGGGCTGGTTTGGGATGGACTCTGGCCTGGCGAGGGCAGCTCTGGGCCACAGCTGTACAGGCCCCAAGGAGGAGCAGAGGAGGCGTCCAGGCCAGTGATGGCTGGAGGGCGGCGCCCAGCAGCAGCACGGGAGAGCCGGCTGGGCAGACCCTGAGGGGCTTGTGAGTCTGCCTTTTTGCAGCAGGAAAATGCGAATCCTGGGCTTGGTGCCAGTTGCTCCGAGGGGCAGGGTCACGGTCCTGGGGGTATGTGGGAAAGGGAAAGTCACTGCAGGTGAGAGGGACCCCAAACAAGAAGTGGGCAGCCACTTCACACGGGGGACTGAGGAGTGGACTTGGTCCGGCCCAGGACAGCTCCGTAGCCCTCATCAGTGAATCCACCAGCATTCTGGGTCCACTAGGGGCCCCCAGCTGCTGGGGCTTAGTATTCCAGCCCTCCCTGACCAATCCTGGCAGGGAGTTCTGTCCCTAGACCCATCAACCATCAACTTAGAGCTTCCCTACCCCGACCCTGGCTCCTGCTCCCCAAACTCCCACAGGGCTCTCCCCACCCAGTCTCTCTCGGGCCGCTGATCCGACATGGCCGCCACCTCTCTCCGGGCTCCTTTCCTGCAGGCCGGGCTGGGGGGGTGATGGGAAGTGGAAGAACCCGTGGTTCTTACCATCAGATTTTCTCTTCTGTGGGGACACAGCTGCCCTAGCCTGGGAAGGAGAGAAGAAAAAGCCCCCTGAGAGCCCGCCTCCCACTTGGCAAGCCCCCTTCCATGTCAGCCTCCCTGGGGCGAGGGCTGCTGGGCTAGTGCTGTGCCAAGAGGGGTGGGCAGCATGAGACACTTTCTAGACAAAGCCCAGATGTGGCCTCCTGTCAGAGGCCCGGCCAGCCCAGCCACTTCCCCTCCCTTTCTCCCAGCCTCTCAACGCCTGCCCTAGAGCAAGAAAGGAGCAGAAAGACTAGAAGTTCCCTCCTCCAGGGCAGCCGTGGGCAAAAGGAGGCTGTGCGCCGGCAGCAATGCCAGGGAGCCTGGGCTGAAGGCAGGGGCACGGCAGAGCGCTGCCAGGTCCTCAGAAAGCTCACACGTGCAGCCTGCAGGGACCGAAGCTGCTGCCTGGGGCGGGACCTGCACTGCCAGCCCCTACCCTGAGGCTGTGGGGACAGCAGGCAGCACCAGACCCACCTTTTTGATAGCGGTCCAGTCCTCTAGGATGTCGATCTCCTGCAGCATGTATACGATGTAAGGGCCTGCAACATGCGTCAAGGAAGCAGGAAGCCCAGTGGAGGGGGCAGGTGACGGCCCGGGAGCTCTAACACTCTTGGGAGGTGGTGCCATGGACGGGGGGAAGGGAACTGAAGACGTGGGTTCGAGCTCGGGCTCCACCTCTTGGTCCCCAGGTTCTCTAGGGGGTATGTGTGGCTATGGCCTGTTTCCCCAACAGGGGCAGGGGGCACCGAGCCTCACCCCTGCATTGACTCCTCTCTCCAGTCTCAAAGTCAGTGGGCCAAGGCCCACTCCACCCACTCAGGGACTCTGCTCCTTCTATTCTCTGTCCTCTTGTCTCTCTTCTGGCTCCTTCCCCCATCTACACAGACTCATCTCTTCCATCCTGAAAACCTTTTGGTCTCACATGCCCTTCTGGGGACCAACCCCTCTGCCATCCTGTGCCCTGTACCTGATGTCTCCATGCCCTCCCCTCCCATTCACCCCTCAAGTCCACGTAGTCCGGATTCCTCCCTCCCTCCCTGAACCTGATTTCCATCACCAGGATGCCAATGCCATGAGTTCTGGTTACTGCAGGAACATGGGGGGTTGCAGAGTGAGAATTCAGTTCAGTTCTGTGCTGGGCTAGGCCAGAGGGATGAAGGCACAGCAGGCCCTGGGCTGAAGGGGCTCATGCCTAAGGTGGAGGCAGAGGCAGCCACTCCCAAATGGGATGCAGTACCCCAGTTGAGACCACAGGGCTGCAGAGTTGAGAGAAGCCACAGCCACGGCGGGGAAGACCAGGAGAGGCTTTACAGGGGAGGCAGTGCCCGAGACGAGCACCGAGCAGGCCCAGACAGGCAGAAGGCACTCCGAGAGGAGGGTGGAAAGCGAGCAAAGGCATAGGGGTGGGAAGGTCTGGGACATGCCCCGGACACTGTGGGAAAGTCAGAGGGCCTCGGAGGAGACTTCACTTAGGAAGTTACAGGGACCCACTGAATGGATGTTTCTATTTTTCCATGGTCACACAGCTGTCAAAAAAAAAAATCTGACAGCTAGATTTGCCCAGTCATAGCCATATGAGGCCAAATGACCATAAATGTGTCTATGTGACTCCGTCTTCCACGCCCCTCCACCTCCTTCCCCAGGTCTGGAGCCGACCTCGCCATCCTGCCCGGCTCAGGCCCTGAGGGTGGAAGGATACCAGAAACGAGGGGGGCCTTCTTCCTCTTGCTCGGCGGCAGGGAGTCCCAGGTCTTTGAGCTGCCTCTGGCGTGCAGTTTGTCATCCCACCACTCTGTGCCCCCAGAGCCAGGATTGAGGTGCCGGCACTCCCAGGACACCCCACCCTTGTAGCCTGTGGCTTCACAGGAGCCAGGCCAGCCCTTTCCCGTCGACTACCTCCCCAGACAGCAGGGAGAACCTTGGGTTTGGGGCTGGCAGCTGAGTTCAGGTCCCAACTGCGCAGCTGTGCCACCCGGGAAAGAGGTCACTGCACCTCTGTGAGCCGGTTTCTTCATTTCTTTAGGGGACGGTGGGATGGTGACAATTCCTGCCTCCCGAGGCCCCATGTGATGGCAGGCACTATGAACATGGAGGGGACTGTGGCTACTGTATGTGTGGGCGTGTCAGAATGACATCTCCTGTTCTGGAAAGAGCAGGTGCACGGGAGGGCAGGGGCACCCACGCTTCCTGAGCCCCCACTGTGCCGGGCCTGGGCTAGTCCCTTTCCATGCCTGATTTCATTCTGTCTCCACAGCCACCCCTCTCGCTAGGCCCCTGTGCAGGCAGGGAAGCTAAGGTCCAAGCAGGGGCTGGGAGATGACAGAGCCGGGGTGCTCGGCCGGCCCATGCCTCACCTGAGCTAATGTCCAGGCTCTGGCGGTCCTCCTCCAGCCTCTGGATCCGCTCCTGCAGCTCCCCCTGCAGGGTGTCATAGAGCAGCAGCTTCTCACTCTGGAAGAAGTGGGAGCAGCTCAGCTAGGAGGCCTGGGCAGGCCACTGCAGCCCTCCTCCCCCAGGCGCCCGCCACAGTCACCTCCAGGTGCTGTTTGGCTCCCTGCAGCTCACATTCATACTTATTCCTGATCACGTCCAGACAGAAGCCCTTGTAGATCCCTGAGAGGGAGGGAGGGGGATGGGAGGTCCAGCTTGGCCAGGGACCCCAGTGTCCAGAAAGGGGGGCAGGGGCATGGGCAAGCCAGGGATGAGAGAGGGGGATAGAGAGCCATGGGTTGGTAGGGGAACAGGGAGGGGGGACTGGGGCCCACAGACCTGCCACCTGAATGCGAATCTTGAGGCTCCGCTGCAGCCCCCCCAGGGGCTCTGTGTATTCGGGTGCCCTCTCAGCCCCCACTTCTTCCAGCCGCACCCGCAGCTGACTCAGTCGTTCCCTGAACAACCTGGGAGGCGAAATGTGCTCATCCGTCAAACACACACGTGGGCGCCTGGTCCACGACACGCCCACTCGGCCTCAGCCGCCCCTGCCCAGCCCCAGGCCCACGGCCTCCTCACTGCCGGTGCCCGCAGACCCAGCCCCGGGTGCCCGACGCTCACTTCTCCTTTAGCTCCGAGAACTGCTTCTCCAGGTCCAGCATCTCATTGACGCACTCGCTGCGGCGCCGCTCGTAGTCCTCATCGTCCATCTCTGGGACAAGAGGCCAGTCAGGGCCGGCCGAGGCCTGGGAGGGCACTGGGGTGCACGTGCGTGCGCGGCTCACCTGAGCTCTCCTCCTCTGACTCCGTCTGGCTGCCGCTCCGTTCCTCCTCACTCTCTTCTTCCTCCCCATTCATCTCGGTGGCTGAATCACCCTCTGCTTCCATCTCTTCTGTGTCTTTGTTTGGAGGCTGGATCGGCATCTGGGCTCTGGAACGAATGGAGGCATCACTCACCACCACCTATAGCTCCGAGCAGGAGAGTGGTCACTTGGGGAGTTGAACCAAGCCTGACAGCAGTAGCCTGGGGCAGCTGAGGAAGTGACTGGACTCACGACACCCTGAGCACACACTGAGTGGGGAGGATGCAAATGGCCCTGCCTGTACATCTCCCAGAAGCCATGGAAACGCCCATACCCTTGGACCCTGTTGGTAATCCCAGGACTGGGAATGCTGGCCAAAGTGATGATCCATAAGATGGGAAAGGCCAAGGGTGGGCTTCTCTAGGCCTATGGAACTGGGCCTGAACTTCTGACTGGGGCTTTCAAGGCCCTGCACAGACTAGACTTGAACTACTGGTCCAGCTCCTTCACTGGTTCATGCTGCTCCTTCTGCGTATGATGCCGTCCATTTACCTTCCTGAGAGCACGCTATAACCTCGTGTCTTCTCACTGTGCTCGGGGTCCAGTCCCATTTCCTCCTCCTTCCTCGGGGACCTCATGTCAGCAGTGCCCCCCTCCCTCTTCCATATCTTCAACTCTCCCTCCTGACAGATCCTTCCCATGAAACTTTAGATACGCTCAGGTATTTTCCATTTAGGAAACACAGAATCACAAACCCTCACCCTAGTCCACTTAACTGCTCCCCGTTTCCACCTCACAGTTACACTTTTCAAGGTCTGTGTACACGTGCTCTTCCTGCTTTCATCTCCCACTGTTCTGATTTCCGTACCATCACTTTCAGGTGAAACCAGTGCTGTAGAGGTAACCGACAACCGCCTTGTCCCTAATGCCAATATTTTTCAGCAATTATTTATCGTAGTTGACTTCTCAGCAACACTCAACACTGTTAAGCATCCCTTTTATTCACTCGTCTAATACTTAAAGAAACCAACGTAAGCTAGGTACCATCAGACACTATGGTAAGTGCTGGGCATGACTGTGACAGACCATCTCCGACCTCAAGTTGTTTACAATTTCCTGGGAGAAAAAGACAAAGAAGCAGACCATCAGTGTGGTGTGAGATGAGCCGAGAGTGGGCAGTGAATGGGAGCGGCGTCTAAGTGGGACCTGGAGTTGCTGTAGCATGAGAGCTTGCAGAGGAAAATGGGCCAGACAGACGAGCTGAGCAGGTGGAGGGAGGGAACATTCTGAGTAGCATGTGCAAAGACCCCAAAATGAAAGGGGCAGGGTTGGGGGCACATGGGTCTAAGCCTCAGAGAAAAATCTGGGCTGCAGAGATCTGGTCAATGGCATATAGCAAGTTCTTCAGGCCCTGGGAGAGGGTGCAACCAGCAAGGCAGAATGTGTAGAGTGAGAAGACATCCATGATGGAACCTCCCAGGGTCACCAAAGGGGCGGATGATGAAACCCCTGCAAAGGAAAAGGAAATTAGCAAGAGGTAGAGGAGAGAAAATCTGTCATATGGAGAGAGAATTTCAGAAGAAGAGGTGACAGTGCCAAATGCTGCTAAGAGATCACCTAAGAGAAAGGCTAAATAGTACTCTCAACAGATAATCGCTTTGCTTACTGGGGGTTCTATATCACCGTGATGTCCTTCCAACTTCTCTGGGCATGGCTTTGTGGTCCTTTAGATGAGAGTAGATCCCATTCCCTCCAGGAAGCCTTATTTTCTTACATTTCCTATTTGCCCATTCTCATGTCTGTCTCCCCTACCAGTCCCTAAACCTCACCAGGGAAGGGCTGCACATGCACCCTATGCATCTAGCACAGCAGAGTCACCTGATGACTGGAGAATTCGCAAATGCAAATTAAACAAAGCCTTTGCAAGGCAGGGTTTGGCTTTTACTTCTTGGTAGCCCCAGGTTTGGCTTTTACTTCTTGGTTTTTAGCAAACCCAAAGTATTTTGTTAAACTTCTTAGACATCAATTCGAGTTGTGTAAAATGAATGGACTAGAAAACAGTTTAGTCACATTCCTGGATAATTTCACAAATAATCTCAACCTGATCTGCGGTTCTCCAAACCAGTCCCATCTTTACCATTCTCAAGATTCAGTTCCTACAGTTCCCCAAATTTGCAATTCCTCTTCACTGTTAACTATATTTATATTGTAAAATGCAACTTAATCGGGACCAGAGAGGGCGGGAGAGGGGAGATGGGAGTCACTTCAGCTGCTCTCCTTCTACTGTATGAACTCAATTAAATAACCACCTTCCCGCCTTACCCCGGTGCAAAAAGAGAATGATCATTGCTACTGAGTGTTGTAAACATTACAAGGGGTAAGGGACGGAAAAGAAAATTGTGAGGCGCTGTGCACAGACAATTTATCTTCTCAGAAAGTGAGCATTTCCAAGGCAGGCCTCCATGGAAGGCAGAGTCTTCCCCACCGCCCTCGAAAAGGCACACCCAGCCCCTCCGCGGCGCGCCCGCAGCCTCCCGCCCCGCTCCGTTCCCTCATGCGCTGGCGCGGGCAGGGGAATCACTAGCTCTTCCGCGACCGGTTTGGGGCCCGCGGCCCTGCACGCGTCCGGCCGGTTAAGTCTCTGCTTCGGCCCTGGAGGTTGGGCGGGCTCCAACAGATTCGCCGGCAAGGTCGAGCCAGGCGCCATGGGTGTCGTTACGCACCGCAGCGAGTGAAGCCTCCGGCCTCACGTCCGAGACTCCCTGACAGGTTCCCGCGGCTGCGGATGTTGACCACCGCCGCCGGGATTGGGGAAGAGCTGCGCCGCAGGTCCGGCTGTATTGGGCGGCAGGGCCTGTCCGGCGCTTCCGCATGCGTCATCAAGAGGCGCCCGCTGGGAAGCTCACGATTGGACAGCTGCGGGCGAGGCATGCTGGGATACCGCGGGGCGGTCTCCATAGTAACCAGCCGAAATTCACATTGGTGGTCAGTTCGCCGGAACGACACTTGTGGTTTCCTTGCTTTGCAGCCGGTGCTCCTCCGTCCGCGGTCACATCCCTCCCCACTCCCCCGCGTGAAAGGGGAGAACCCGCGATCTCTCTGCCTGCCCGGTTCAGGAGAGTAATTCAGCCAGCTGTAGTGTGAACACTCATTTATTTATTTACACATTGTCAATGGTAGGCAAATAACCCAACCCAGCCCAGTCTATTCGAGAGGGTACGAAACCTGCAGACCCTTCCCTCTCCAGAGCTCCCGAAGGCGGAGGCCTGCGAGAATCAGGAAGTTTAGGCTTCTGCTCAAAAGCTATAAACTAAATTCAACATCTTTATCCACTTTCTTTCCAAAAAGCCCATTTTGTTAAGTACTTAGACTTCTCAGCTTTGCCTCATTCATACTTTTTGCTCTCCTACTGCCTGCCCACTCAAAATTGTTAATAATAACAATAATAACAACAATAATAATACTGTAATAATATTAATAATACTTCACATTTGTACGAAGCTTACAGAATGTTTTCACATATAGCATCTTATCTGAGCCTCCCAACAGTTCTGTGAGGTAGGTATTCTCACCTCCCTTTTTTACAGACAGGGTAACTGAAGCTCAGAGAGGGAACGGGATTTGCTCAAGGCCACACAGCTAGTTAGTGGTAAAGCTAGGACTTGATCCCAGCACCCCATATTCAAGTCCAGTGTTCCAACACCACAGCTACCACTGTAAAGTGGAGTGACATTTCTTACCCCCGTCAGGCCTGAGGGGCGGCCTAAGGAGAGAGGAGGCTGAGACTTCTCAGACTAGGGCAGGGAAGGTCTCAGCAATGACGGGAGGAGTCGGGGTACTTGGCCTTCAACTCCTGTTTGAACTGGCGGTAAAGGATCTTATTGTGCTGATTTTCTGCCTCTTTTTGGGGATGGAACTTCAAGGCTTCCTTGAAGCCCTTATGGACCAAGAAACCTTCATTCAGCACCTCGAAATCGAATCCTGCCACGTGCAGTTCACAGGCCTGTAGGGGGAGAGACAGGTCAATAAAGTTTGATTATTTTCCTAGGGCCTAGACTGACAACCCTGAAGCTGACTCCAGCATCCCCACTCCTCTGAAGGCACACTGAATCCTCCAATCACCTCCTGAACTATGATCCCTCCTGCTTCATTGCCCCCTTCCATCCAACCACCTCCCGAACTATGATCCCTTGTCCCCTTTCCTTGTCCCCTTTCCACTCATAGCTTCCTGACCCCACCACCTCTCCTGCCCCATTTCCCCTGCCCTCTCCCTTCTGAGCACCTGGCTGATGCGATTGAAGCCGTACTGCCGAAATCGTTCGTCGAAAGTGGGCACCTTGCCTCCGGCAACGTAGAACGGCTCCCAGGGGTCCTGCCAGGGTACCACGTAGGCAGGCCTCAGCAGGGTCTCTTCTGGCAGGTTGACCCAGCGGGAATAGTTGGTGGGTGCCTGGCAGGGCGTGCACAGCCCATAATAGAAGGGCCGCACCTCGCCCACCTGGTAGAGTTGCAGCAGCTCATTCTTGTTTGCAGGCATGCGGCGGGCTCGGCGGATCTCAAAGGCAGGCACCACCAGCGCTGTGCCCGCCCACTGCTTGCTCTGATCCAACATTTCTCTCAAGCCTCTCCACAGCCCCTCGCTGGGAACCATGTCCACATCGATGACCAGGGCATAGTTGGCCCCCTCACGAGCCAGATTCCTCAGCAGGTTATTGGGGTAGGAGACATTGGTGCCCAGCGCGTAATTGATCCCGGGCTGGGCCACCCTGGCTAGCTTATCAAACACCTCCTGGCAGGACCGCAGCAGGGCAAATTCCCCCGGCTCTCGGGGGTCGGGCACTGCGGCCTCATAGCGCGAGGGGCACACAAGGTGCATGGCGACCCTGGCACGCATATCGGGGCAGTGGCTGCTCAGCGCGTAGGTCAGCACCGTGGCCAGCTGCGCCTCCTCCTTGGTGGCCGCGAACACCGACACGGAGAGCGGGCCCTCCCAGCGCTCCAAAAGGCCCGACAGATGCAGCAGGTTGTCCACGCTGGCATGGGTGGCCAGGATCACATCATTGGGGTCCATAGTGGTCTTGAGTAGGCCCCTATAGACGCGGTAGTCGCCGCTGGCGTCCAAGACGCCTCCGGAGGCCAGCGCGGTCCGGAGCTGGGCTTTGACCTGGTCCACGGACCGCGGAGACGGAGGAAAGAATTCGAAATACTGGTCTTGCTCCTCCTGTCCGTGCATCCCGGATAGCAGCGACAGGTAGAGTAGCTGCAGCATCGCCACCAGCATTAGCGCGGCCAGCAGCAGCTGGTAGAAAGCGCATCGGATGGCATAGGACATCTGCATGGCTCTCGGGGCTCGAAGCGCGCAGCAGGGACCACCCGGCCGCAGCCTCTGCCAGCCACCGCAAGCCCGGATTTACCGCAGCCTGCCGAGCGCAGCCGAAGCGAGCCGAGGCGAGCCGAGCTCCTTGAGCAGCCCCGCCCACCCGCGGGGGCCTCCGGGTGCCCCAGCTCGCCCCCTGTGCGCGAGGAGGATCTACTGCACTAGTCGCCCGCGCGGCGCGCTTTGCAAATGCTGGATCCGCCCGTGGCGGCGCCGCGGGCTTCCCAGAGACACGTGTCCACTCCCTCCCGGTCAGTGCGCGACCCCCTGGACCAAGCGCGTCCTGAAACCCCGGCGCGCTCGCCCCCTACTCAGGGACGGGAAACCTTGGCAGAGCTCCGCTGCAGCTTGGCGAAGGATGGTGCGGATTCCTGGCTGCGGCGGGAAGAAAGGAACACAAAAAACCCTTTTCTTTCTTCTGTCTTTCTCTCCTTTAAGTCCTGTTAGATCTGCACCAAAAAAATGAATGTAGGAGAGCCACAAAGTGCGGAGAAGATGAGAGATAAGGGAATGTGGAAAAAGAGCATTCGTGTGGGACGAGGTGGCCGAGTGGTTAAGGCGATGGACTGCTAATCCATTGTGCTTTGCACGCGTGGGTTCGAATCCCATCCTCGTCGGTCGTTTTACACGGGAGATGTTTCTTAATTTTCCCCATCCACACCCCGGGGGTCTGAAGCACCAAGTTGGACTACCAGATGGGGGGCACAATTCAACACTGCCCATACCTCTTTGTTCACGACGCACATCTTTCCTTGTCAGGCTCTTCATACTCTGGGAATCTGAACCTGTGCAGGGTCCAGCAGTGTTCTTTTCTTTCTACCCAGAAAGAGGGCCCATGGTTCGGTGGCACCTAGAAGACCAGAACCGGAATTCTGGCCAATGCCAAATTAGGAGCCAATATATAAAGCAAAGAAACGCCCCCCTTCCCCCCAGAAGCGCCGCCTTCCCTGTAGTGGAACTTAAAGGTTGTGGTGCTTCATCATTTAAATTATTACTCTATCCAGCCCATTGATTCCCCTAGAGGGGAAACCCTATATCCACACACCTCTTCCTTAACACCACACACACACACACACACACACACACACACACACACACACACACACACACGAAGGTCTTGAATATTCTAACACCAGCCGACTATACAGAAGGGGGCTGTTAAAATATGATTAATAGCCAGTCGGTCAGAAGCACAGGTAACAAGGACTAGCGACTGACATCTGGAGTGGAGACAGTCCTGTAGAACTGAGTCCTTAACTTAAGGAATCGGATGCTACCTCCAGGTAGCTGGTGTCAGAATTGCGTTATACTGCAGGGCACTCAGCTAATACCAGAGTATTGTTTGGTAAGGAGAAAAAAACCCCACACAACAGAATTGGTTTCAGAACTGTATGTGTAGAAGTACAACTGAACTTTGTGTGTTGACCTTGAATCTCACGACTTTGCTGAATTCATTTATTATCTCTAATGGTGTGTGTGTGTGTGTGTGTGTGTGTGTGTGTGTGTGTGTGTGTGTGTGTGTGTGTTCTGTATATGTATATAATATATCTGTGAATCTGGATAGTTTCATTTCTTCGTTTCCAATTTGGATGCCTTTTTATTTCTCTTTCTTGCCAAATCTCTCTGGCTCGACCTTCCAGGACAAAGGTGAGTAGATGAAAAGGCAGCAGGAAATGCTTTAAGTCTTTCGCCATTGAGCATGACATTAGGCATGGGGATTTTTCATAAATGCCCTTTATCAGGTTAAGGAAGTTCCCACCTACTCCTTGTTTCTTGAGTGTTTTTATCTTGAAAAGGTGTTAGATTTTGTCAGATGCTTTTTCTGACCATGTCGTTTCCCACCTTTATTCTATTAATGTGGTGTATTACATTGATGGATTTGCATGTTGTTGAACCACCTTGCATTCTAGAGTAAATCCCACTTGGACATGGGGTATAATCTTTTTATTATGCTGGTGGATTCAGTTTGCTAGTATTTTGTTGAAGATTTTTGCCTCTATATTCAAAAGAGATGTTGGTCTGTAGCTCCTTTTCTTGTAATGTCTTTATCTAGATTTGACACCAAGGTTATTAATACTGGTTACATAGAATGAGTTAGGAAGTATTCCTGCCTCTTGTATAATTTGGAAGAGTTTAAGACGAATCGATGTTAATTCTTCTTTAAATGATTGGTAGAATTAGCCTGTTAAGTCGTCTGGTTCTGGAATTTTCTTTGTTGGGAGGTTTTTGATTGCTTCCAACAAAGGAGCAATCTTACTAGTTCATATTTCTTATTTCTTCTTGACTCAGTTTTGGTAGTTTGTGGGTTTCTAGATATTTGCCCATTTCATCTAGGTTTCTCATTCGTTGGCGTACAATTGTTCATAATATTCTCTTATAAGCTTTTTTTTTCTCATAAGCTTTTTTTATTTCTGTAAAATCAATAGAATAGCCTCATTTTCATATTTGATTTTAGTAATTTTATCTATTTATTTATTTAATTAAAAAATTTTTTTTAGCCGAGGCAACCCTTGGTCGACCTCACAGATTGCAAGGACCTTGTCATCTTATAATCCCTTATTTTTTATTTTTTACACCTACAGCACCTGGTCTCATAGGTAGTCTCCCGTCTAGGCCCGACCCTGCTTAGCTTCCGAGACCAGACAGGATTGGGCTTGTTCAGGGTGGCATGCCCATAGACTGATTTTAGTAATTTAAAACCTTTTCTTTCATTTCTGGTTTTAGTAATTTCAAAGTCTTCCCTCTTTTTTTCTTAGTCTAGTCAAAGGTATGTCAATTTTGTTGATTGTTTCAAAGAACCAACTTTTGGTTTCATTGATTTTCTCTATTGTTTTTCTATCCTGCATATGTTTATCTCCACTTTAATCTTTATCATCTCCTTCCTTCCGCTACCTTTGGGTTTACTTTGCTCTTGTTTTGGTTCCTTAAGGTATAAAGTTATGTTATTGATTTGAAATCCTTCTTCCTTTTTAATGTAGGTGTTTATAGCTATAAATTTCCTCTCAGCACTGTTCTTGTTGAATCCCATAAAATTTAATATGTTGTATTTTCATTTTCATTTGTCTCAATTAATTTTCTAATTTCTTTTTTTATTTTTTAAAATTTTATATTTTTTTCAATTCTAGTTGACATACATTATTGTATTAGTTTCAGATGTACAACACAGTGATTAGACATTTTTCTAACTTATGAAGTGATCACCCTGATAAATCCAGTACCCATCTGTCACCCTACGTAGTTATTACAATACTACTGACTGTATATCCCATGCTATACTCTACACCCCCATGACTATTTTGTAGCTATCAATTTGTACCTCTTAATCCCCTCCCCCCTTCACCCAGCTTCCCATCCCGCAATCTGACAACCATCAAAACGCTCTCTGTATCTATGATCTTGTTTCTGTCGTTTCTTTATCCTGCTCTCTAGAGATTCCACACGTGATATTTGTTTTTCTCTGTCAGACGTATTCTACTCAGCACAATATCCTCTAGGTCCATTCATATATTTGCAGGTGGCAAGATTTCATCCTTTTTTATGGCTGAGTAATATTCCATTGTATAGAATGGAATATTCTTTATTCATTTGTCCATTGGTGGACACCCAGGATCCCTCCATATCTTGGCTACTAGAAATAATGCTGCAATGAACGTATGGATTCATATGTCCCTTCGAAGTAGTGTTTTAGGCTTCTTCAGATAAATACTCAGAAGTGGGATAACTGGGTCTTTCTTTGTCTTTTGTTATAGCCTTTGTTTTAAAGTCCATTTTGTCTGGTATAAATATTGCTACCCCAGCTTTTTGTTTGTTTGTTTCCATTTTCATGAAACATCTTTTTTCATCCCTTTACTTTCAGTCTGCGTGTGTCTTTTGACCTGAAGTGAGTCTCTTGTAGGCAGCATATGTAAGGGTCTTGTTTTCTTATCCACTAAGCCACCCTATGTTTTGATTGGAGCATTTAATCCTTTACATTGAAAGTAATTGTTGCTAGGTATATAGTTACTGCCATCTAATTTCTCTTTTGATTTCTTTTTAACTCATTAGTTGTTTAAGAGTGTGTTGTTTTATTTCCACATATTTGTGGTTTCCAATTTTTCTTCTGTTAGTGGTTTCTAGTTTCATTCCATTGTGATCAAAAGATACTTTGTATGATGTCAATCTTTTAAAATGTATTGCAATGTTGTTTTGTGGCCTAATATATGATCTATCCTGGAGAATGTTCCATGTGCACTTGAGGTGTATTCTGTTTTTAGATAAGAGTGTTCTGTGTATGGCTGTTTGACTTAGTCAGTTTGTAGTGTGTTCAAGTCCTATTTCTTTGTTGATCTGTCTAGTTGTTCTACCCTTTATCCAAAGTGGGATGTTGAAATTTCCAGCTGTTATTGTAGAAGTGCTTATTTCTCCTTTCAATTCGTCCATTTTTGTTTCATATTTTTAGGACTTTGTTGTTGGAGTGTATATATTTACAATGATTACATCTTCTTGATAGTTATCCTTTTACGAATATTTAACATCCTTCTTTGTCTCTTAAATGACTTTTGACTTAAAATCCGTTTCGTCTGGTATTAGTATATCCACCCCACTGTCTTTGGTTACTGTTTGCATGAATATCTGTTCCCACTCTTTCACTTTCAACCTATTTGTGTTTTTGGCTCTCAAGTGAGTTTCTTGTAGACAGCATAAAGTTGAATCATTTTTTAATCCATTCTGACAATCTTTTTAAAGATTTGAATCAATTTACAAACCAGGAGGCCTTTTCCTCATAAAAAGGGGAGCAACTTGAGGGTAAAGACTGGCCTTCAAGTATTTCTGTCCCTCCAGCAAGCCTGTCTCAGTGCCCTCACATACAGCCCTCTCCAAGTGTTTGCTGTTGGAAACTGGCTGCTTCTGAGGAAACCTGGGCCTGCTGCTGGAGCAGTGTTAGCTGTGGGTACAGCAGTAGCTGAGGGACTGGGCATCAGGAGAGGGATGGGCAAATGCAGCCCATCAGCCCAAGTATTTGTCTCCAACATTAAAAGCCAGCTGCACGCCGATCTGATGGAAAAGTTGGGCTGAGTCTACTGGGAAAGAGGATGGGAAGAGGATTTCTAGGTTGTGCTATCATAAGAACATCGTATGAGGGTGAGTGTCCTCTTTCTGGGCCCATTCTCCACTGCTTAGTCCAAGCTTGCACCAGATAACCCTGGGCCAGTACCAATGCGTTTCCTGGGACTGTAGCCTGGCCTGTGAGGGTGAGTGTGGCAGGTCTAGGGAGCTTTTGGGGACAACAGACAATAGTATCTAAAGGTAGAGAAGGAGTAGGGACCCAGAAAGTACTGGGGTCCTGCCCCTACCGGTCTCACTCAAAGGGCAGAGCTAGGCCTTGTGGTCCGCACAAAATGCTCCCAGGACTACAACTACATTTAGTATATGTCAGTCTGTACTCTAGCCTTGACCTTGGTCTAGGACAGCGAACTTGGGCAAGTTCCTACTGCGTGTATATGGAAGTTCCCTCTGCTAAGTTAATGGCCTCTGCAGAGGCGGCTGACCTTTCCTTTCTTGTATCTCTCCTTCTCTCTCTAATCCCCTGTTGCGGCCTCATCACTAAGGCCTTTCGCCTTTTGTCCCCAACTCACTGCTCCACCCCCATCCCTTCCCTTCCCCTCCCTCATACCTGAGGGACTCCCTCACCCCACCCCCTGCCAGAAGTCTCCACTGTTCCCTGAATATCCCATGTCCATGCCTTCCACACTCTCTGGTACCTCTGCCTAGGATGCTCCTCCCCGACTCCAGCCCAGCAAACTCGTATTCATCTCTCAAGGCCCAGCTGAGGGAACGCTGCCTCTGGGATGCCAGCCCTGACTTCCTTGTGGAATCAATGACCCCCTTCCGGAGTCTTACGTGACACACTTCTGGACTGTCTCAAGCCCCGTCACAAAGTTTCATTCTGCCTCCCAGGGGCCTCGAGAGCAGGGACGTTTACCTTTGTTTCAGGGACATCAGACTGGCCAGGGCCTGGCACAGTGAATAGCGGTCGAAGGAATGAATCCTCGCTTGGGATCTGCCCCGTGGCTTTATTTCAGCTGCCAAAGTCATATATTGCCTCACTGTCCTCTGATACACATCGGCCTCTGGCTTGTGAGCTGGGGGCCCCGTGCTGGCTGAGCTCCCAGTATATAACAGCTGTGGGCAGAAAGGCTGGTACCTCGAGTGGCAAAAAAACCCTTGCTTTCCTCTGGGCTAGGCAGGGTAGCACAGGTGTGTGGTGAAACAGGCCTTTCCTCCGTCCTCCAGAGAATTGGCTGCATGCCTCTCTGAGGCTCCATTTCTGAGAAGAAGGGGGCTGGGACCGCAGAGGGCACCAATGCAATGGGAGAACAACAGCTGTCCACGCAGCTAGGCGGTCTGCCCGAGACACAGGGCTCCTTGCAGGCCAACGTCCCTCGGCCATCACAGGGATGCACACAAATCCCTGCCCCAATCAGGGCCCCGGTCATCCCATCTGCCAAATGGGTTCAGGGCTCCCCACCCCACCCAGCTCATCAAAGCCGATAGAGCTGAAAGCGCTTTGGAAAGAAAGACTCAGTGAATTCATTGTGCAAATGAAGAAGGTTGTTGTCGGACCCAGGAACAGGGTCAGAGGGAGAAACAGCAAAAAGGTGGAGTAAGTACCCAGGCCTCCTGCCCTGAGCCCCTTGAGGAGAAGAGAAGCAGGCATCGGGCAGGAAGAGCAGCACCGGCAGGGAGGAGGGGGGTGGGGGCTGGGTCCCGGCTCTGCCACGGACCGGTACCTTGATTCTGGGACTCGGTTTCCTCACCTGTACTAAGGGGGAGCACAATCCCTGCCTGGCTCCCTCCGAGGGCCTCAATGTGGCTTCCGTGAGAGAGATGGTGTAGGAGAGCTTTACAAACTGTAAAGTGCAGTGCACGCATGCAGGCTGACTGTGAACCTGGGACCAGGCCCAGCAGAGTTCTGGGAAATGGAGACAGTAAGTGTTGGCAACGAAAACACTGTTTGAGGCCCAGGGGGTCCTCTGAGCACCCGTAGATCCCTAATACCTGTTCCTCTCTCTGCTCCCCTCACCCTCCCTGGCATCCTCTGTCCTGGGGTCCAGCAGACTCGACCATGGGCTGCTGAGGCCTGGAGAGAAGAAGAGCTCCCGCCCTGGGTTGGTTCCCACGTCCACTCTGAACTTGAAGCTGGGGCCACACCAGCCACACCTTTGGCAAGACCTCGCTAGTGGCCTCTGATCCGCGGCGATTAGCAGGTAGGTTTCTTGCGATGAACAAATTCCTGATGGCGAGGAGGGGCCGTGGCCCTCGGCTCTCTTTTCTCTGATTGTCACCCTTTCGGCGAGGTCTTATGGGTGTCTGTGTGTGTCACCTCCATTCCTGGGTGAGGGTTGGAATGACTGGTGGTGGATTCTTCCTTGCAGCACCCCAAGTGGCCGCCAGCCCGGGCAGGAGAGCAGCACCTGCCTCCTCCTGGCACCTCCAGACCAAGGGGCCCCAGCCCAGCAGAGGCTTGAGTCCAGGTCGCCATTCCCCTGGGCTGGGTCTCGGCTCTGAAAGCAGCAGCGAGAAGAGAGCGGCTGGGAGAGCCCTGGATGGAGCACTTCAGAGCAGCGCCTTGAAGAGGAAGGAGAGGGAGGCTCCACAGGACAGCCCCAGAGCCAGGAAGAAGGTCATGAGGGCACCGGCCACTTCCCTCTCATGTGGCAGCACCTGCCTAGAACGCACAGGAATAGGAGCTCTTAGAAAATACTGGGCCAAACTTGGACCCACCCCAGTGCCCCCGTCCTCCTTACAACAAGACACCGGAGTTCTGGTCTGGGCTGACCCAACCTCCTGGCCACTGTAATTCGGCCCTTGACTCTGGACTTCAGTTTCCTGATCTGTAACATGAAACCTATGGACGAGGACATCTCCTTGGGCCCCTAGGGTCCAATATTATAAGATTCTAGATTCAACTGCCTTCCTTCTTGATAAGATGTCCCCAAACTGGTCCCCCCTACCCTGTCACCCCTCTGGATTCTCAACTCCATTGTCCCTAGAGTAAACAGCCTACGAACCCTGCTTTTGACCAGAACTTTAGTTCCCTTTCAAATGAATTCTGGGAGTAGCGAGGCTCTAAGGAATGACAGTCCAACCCATTTATTTCACAGACGGGGAAACTGAGTCCCAGAGAGGAGGGCCCAGAATCATAGCCTGGGCTACTCTACTAGGCAGCTCTTGGCCTGGGGCCCACTCAGCACTTCAGGCCTGACCCAACAGGGTGGTGCCAGTGAGGTCTGGAGACAGCTTGGGCTGGGCTGGCCAGAGCAGAATGCACCCTCCCTTTGCAGGCTGTCCCCCCTCAAAGAGCTAGCCTGCCTCCCCACTCCCGGGCCCTCCCCGCTGTCCCCCTGACCTGGGCGCCAGGCACATGGTGAGGGACACCAGGTAACCGTTGGAAACAGCAAAGAGCAGCATGAAAGTGATGAAGTAGGCATCCTGCGGGAAGAGGATGGGCAGCCGGGACCTCTCGGGCACGTGGCACAGCATGAAGAGTGGGATGAACAGGACGCGCAGGCAGACGAGCAAGGGCAGCAGCCGGCTGTCCTGGTCCGGCTGCGGCGGAAGCTGGCGTGAGGGCGGTCCCTGGGAACGGGGCCTCTGCCCCAGGGGTACCTAAGATAGACTCATCCCTCATTTCCCTGATCTACCCCACAGGAACTAGTGGGGTCCCAGCTCTTGGGCCTCTGGAGAGCCAGAGGCTGGGCCAAGGCCACCCAGCAATCAAGGACCAGCCTGGGGCTAGCCTCTGCCTCTCCCGGCCTCCAGCTTGTGCTCCCTGTGGCAGAACTGGAAGAGACGTAGAGGGCATTTTCGGTTTCACACTCGGTTCCTCTGAATGGCCCTGGGGGTTCCACAGATCCCTTTGGGGCAGATGGGGTTGCCGGAGTGGATTGGAAGCCGGGGATCCGGGTCCACCCCGGCTTGGATCAGAGTGGCTCCTCTTTGATGTACTTTGTCGTGTCTCCTTGGAAGATTTCATTTAAAGCAGCAGCACCGTGGCTCAAAGCAATCTAAACACTGGGAAGCTTGTCCCAACTCTCACATGGCACAGGGACCTCCACATAAGTGTCTGAGCACCGAAGGTTGGGCCCTGAGCTGGCTGCTGGGGACACAGGTCAACTGGACAGAGCTTCTGCTTTCAAAAGGCTCACAGCCTGAGCCCTGACTTGCATACCCCCAGAAGCCAGGCGCTCACTACCCCCTGGTGGGCTGATCCATTGCCAGGCCCAGACCAGTCGGACTGCCAGGAAATCACCTTTCTCTGCTCTTTCACACCCTCTGACCCCCGATGGCCTCCTAAAACCATGAGATCGCCCCAGCCCGGGTGCGCTCACCCACAAGAAGTAAGAGGTCAGGCTCCGTCCCAGCCAGTCCATGATGTTAAAGAGGAGGAAGCAGCAGATGGGGTTGAAGAACTGACCTGGGGGCGGGGGGCACAGGGCTCGTCTTGGTCCCAGCTCCCCTCTTCCTTTTCTCCCCTTCACTCCCCTGCTCTGCCCTCTTCTGCTTCCCAACACTCACTCCACTTCCCAGGACTGGTGGAGCTGGTCACCATGGCCGTGATGGCGGGGAAGACGGACAGGGTGACTGTGAAGACCAACACAAGGCACAGCGCCGTCAGCCAGATCTGGGAGCCGGAGGCAGGGGTGTGAGCGGGTGGGGCACTCAGCCCCGACCCTCCTGCCCGAACCCTGGCCCCCCGACAGCAGGACAGCTGGGGCCTGGCTCGGCTGTGACCCCCAACCCACTGTGACCCTGTCACCTTGGGGTGAACAAGGTGAGTACTGAGGCCCCATTCCATTCTGAGTCTCTGGGGAAGGCTGGAGAGAGCGGCCCTCTCTTCCCCGGGGATGGTGGTTGGGAGTTATATCCAAGCCGAACCTTTTGGAAGATAATGTAAACCGAAGGCTTTCCTGGCTTCTGGGGTGTCTCTGGCTCCAGTTCTGGCTCCTTCTCAGAGTCAAGATCCAGAGTCAGGGCTGCCTTCTGGGGGCTGTTGAGAATCCCGTTCTTCTCATCTGGGGCGAGAGGGGAGGGCAGGATCATGCCTGTGACCCTTGCCTGAGACAGGGAGACGCCCAGCAGTTAAAACGAATGACCCTCCTTCAGCCCAGCGTGAAGGCAAAGAGAATTAACAACAGAAATACGCTTAGCTACTATTCAATAAGCACACGCACGTGCCAGGCAGACTAAGTACCCTAGTGGATTATCTCTCTGCCATCGCTCTACAAAGAAACAGAAGCTCAGAGAGGTTAAGTGACTTGCCTAAGGTCACAGAGCTTGAATGTTGTGAAGTCAGCACTCGAACTCAGATGCATCTGGATCTAGAGCTTGCATGCCTGAAGTTCTACTGCCTCCCCATTTTATAGGGGAGGAGAGCGAGGCCCACAAGACAGCAGGGATGACTTAAATCCCCCTGACTTTCCTTCACGATTTTCTGCCTCTGCTCGCACAAGGCACTAGGGGTGAGGGCTCTAGTTGGGGACAGAGGGACAGCTTCCCTGTGGAGGTGGCTCTAGCCTCCTCAGGGTCTCCACCTCCCTGGCAGGATTCAGGGCTCACCAGACTGGAGGAGCTCAGCTTTGGTCTCCAGCTCTTGACCTTGTGCCTGGGATGATTTCTTGGCCAGGTAGTGGCGGGCGAAATCCTGCAGAAAGAAAGTGTTGGCCCTGCCTGTCTTGGTTGAGGTATCTGGATCCCTCCCCATCCTGCTGGCTTAAAGGCTGGGGGGGTCCCCCAGTGGCTGACTCCTTTGGAGATCAGGACTGGACCCAGGTTCCTCCCGCCGACCTCCCCTGGCTTCTCTTGGGATCTCTGACTCTGAGATGCTCTGAAGTGTGGCCTCAAGCTCATTGCCAAGCTCACCAGGTGGGGCAGGCTCAGGTAACACACGATGGACACGAAGATGCCCACGCAGGGCGTGATGAAGTACCCCAGGGCAGAGGTCTGGGCATCCACGTCACCTGCGCAGAAACTCCAGCTGCAAAGGGGTGATGGCTGGTCCCACTGGCTCCCACAGAGCTAATAACTCTTGTCCCACGCTGCATTATAACTTTCTCAGGTGAACCTCCCGGCCTCTTCCTGACAAACTCGGGAGGCTTGTGCAGGGCCCCAGCCCAGCCCTGCACTTCTCTCTTTGTTCCCTATGTGCCATTTTTTTGAGCACCTACTATGTACTCGTTATTATTACGTGAATTATTACAATCTGAGGACAGTGCTATACTCATCATTTAGATGGGGAAAGGGACACAGGTTTGGTGCCTTGTCCGATGCCCCCCATTAGGGAGCAGGGGAACCGGGATTCGAACCCAGGTCTAGCTGAATCCCAAAATGGTCCCTCCTTTCCAAATCCTCAAGCTGCTGCCACAAACCAGTGTTGGCCTCAGGACTCCTGCCCCAGGTGAACCCAATCCTCACCCAGTCTCTCGAGAGCCCTGCTCCTCCCCAAACCCAACCCCCAGCTCCCCATCACCCCACCACCTCCATCTCCAAGGCATCTCACTCCTGGCACACTCTCCCTGCTCCCCAGAATCCCAGAGGCCATCTTGCCCTCCAGCCACCCAAGTCCACTCACTGGCCATGGACATGAGCATGGCAAGGGCAGCGAAGATCCCAGCCAAGCCCTGGCCGCTGAGGAAGAGGGTGCTGTAGGTGGAAGGCATGGTGCCCAGCTGTCCAAAGAGGCTGCCCTGCAGGACTGCAGAGAAGGCTGTGGAGGGACAAGAATGGGGGCCGCTGCTCCAGTAGGCAGGCCTCGGGGGCCCCCTGGAGGTGTCGGCAGGGTGCGCAGAGGATTCCGGACTAGGCTGGGAGGCATGAGACTCCTGGTGCTCTGGTGTAACACACCCCCATTCATTCCTCTTCCGAGGGGCATCCCGAAGCCTGTAGGGCTAGGGGCCAGGAGGCCAGCTCTCTGGTTGCTGTGAGGTCTGGGACAAGGGCTTTTTTCCTCTCCCTCCTGGCCTCAATTTCCTATCAGGGACATGGGTGATGATACAGCTGTCTTCTCTTTTTGGATATGTTGGGCCTTTTCAGCTACAACAAAGGCTGGGCTGAACCCTGGGTGGGCTGGCAGGGAGGTGGGTAGGGGCAGCGGTGCTCACAGTTGATGAACCAGACGGAGGCCATGGTGATGGAGAAGAAGGACCCAGGACTCATGTCCACCTTGACCAACACCGCCGTCAGGGCAAAGAGCAGCAGGATGACCAGCAGGCTGCCCAGAATCCGCACCGTCTCGGGGATGCTGCTCATAAGGAGAGCCAGAGTGGGCACCGGCTGGGCCCAGGCCAGGCAGGGCAAGGTAGGCGAGAGCCCCCTCCCAGGGCTGCACAGTGGGGGCTGGGGGAGGTGCAAGGGGAGCGCGGGAAGGATGGGAGGTCTTCCCTGGGCCCAGATGGAGCTGCCTCAGCGGGGGCGGGACAAGGACACACAGGGGTGGCCTGGGACAGAGCCCAAGGGCGGGCCTCTCACCACTGGTACAGGAAAGAGTTGAGGAGTGTGAAGAGCAGCAGGGGCAGCTGAGACAGCAGCGTCACCCAGTTGTTGAAGTTGAAGGTGTCTGTAGGACCCGTGTGGTTGGTGTACAGGGTCCCAGTGGTGCTGTTGGCGCCCTCCAGCCGCCCCTGGAAGTACTGCCAGGATGCCAGGGGAGGGGTTGTACATGGTCACCCTACGACCTACCCTCAGGAATCCCCCAGCCTTCCCCCTGCCTCCCCCCGAGCCTGCGCTTGGGATGGCTTGGTTAATGTCTGTGGGGACTGTCTCTGTTTGTCCTTGTGCTGTCCCAGCACCTGGCACACAGTTGGAGCTCAGTGAATACGCATTGAATTGAACAGCTAAAGTCTGGGACAGAGCCCAAGCCCTAGGAACCCCCAACTTGGGCCTTGCTCCATCTTCAGATCACCCTCCCTCTTCGGTGCCCTGGTTCCAGCCTCCACCCCCACTCCTGCAGCAGCTCCTGGAGTTCTGAGTACCCGGCACCTAAGGTGAGCCAGACTCTGACCCACCGCATTCCCTCTGGAACACACATCCTGTCTTGCCTCTGCCTAACCTCCCCTACCCACCAAGGGCAAAGCCCCAAGGTTTTGGAACAGCATTCGGAACCAGACCTCGGCCTCCCTTTTGGGCCCCATCTCCTGCTTCATTCCACTAAACTCCAGGCACCCCTTTCCCTGGACAGGCTGGCACTCCCCTGCCTTGGTGCCGTTTCTGCCCGGAATGCCCATCCCCCTCTTCCTGAGGTACCCCTAATGCTTTACCTACCCTCCCCCTGAGTTACAAATCACCTCTTCTACAAAGCGGAAGGATTTGCTCCCTCCCCTGAGGACCCACAGGACTCTGCTCCAAGCCTTCGATGCCACATGTCACGTTACATTATTAATCGCTCTTTGGTACCCATCTTGCTCTCAAGACCAGGGGTGGATTCTGCTGTGGGTCTCCAGGGCCCAGCACTGAGCCAGGCACTGAAGAGGACAGTTGTTGTACTGAATATATATGAATAGCCCAGGCCCAAAGGGGATACAAGCCCCACATTTCTGCCTCCCCTTGAGAGAATATAAGCTCCATGAGGATGGAGACTTCCTCTGTTATGTTCCCAGTGCCAAGAATGGGGCCTGGCCCGCAGTGGGTGCACAATGACTATTTGTTGGATGAATGATTGTAATTCGTGCTATTTCAAAGAAAAACAAAGGTTTGGGAAATCCACTTTTGGAGTGACTAGCTCAAGAATAATGACAAACAGAAGTGGTGATTCCACAGGACCCCCTGGGCTGGTGGCCTTGGCCCTCTAAGGTCTGAGCATCCCTGAAAGCTTGGCCTTCCTAGCCATGAGAGGCACCGTCCCTCTCTGAGGCTCCTGGCTTCAGCTGACACCCAGGCATAATGAGGAGTCAAAGGCGGCGGGGAAGGGAAAGCTTCTGGTACCCCTCAGGTCCAAGGCGGCTGGAGGGACAGACGGTGGTTGTGGCCCTGGGGCCGCCACTCCAGCCGCGTGTCTCACCGGGATGGCCGTGATGAAGAAGTTCCAGGGCAGGAGAGTGCCCAGCCCCAGGATAAAGAAGCTGATCCCGACCAGGTGGTAGCTGTGGGGATCAGTAAGAAGGTCACCCCGAGGACGCAGCTCCTCGGCCGCCCCTCCCGCCTCCCAGGGCGCCCCCTCCGGAGAGCGGACTACAGCCCCCATCATCCCGGCTCAGGCAGCCAAGGGAGGTGGCTGATGGGAATTGTAGTTTCATCAGGTCTGCCGCGAGCTTTGGAGCGCCCGAAGGAAGCTGCCCAAGGTCTGCGCTGCCCGCGGCCGCCAGGATGCCCGTCCGCGCCCCACTCGGTCCCCAACTCGCCTGTCCTGCGGCGTGTCTCCTCGAGCCATGGCCGTCCAGCGGAATGTGCCTGGGTGGGAGAGAGGTGGGGTGCCGCACCTGCACCTGCGCCGGGCGGAGGACCCGGGCGGGAGGCCAGGTCTCGCCTGCGGTTGGCGGGGGAGTGGTCAGGTCTCCCCGAAAGGGAAGGCGAGAGGCGTGAGCGCGGGAGGGAGCCGAGCGCGGGTCCCGAGCTCCGCAGGCTGGGACCTAGGCTCCGCCCCCGGGGCGGGGACAGAAGGTCTCATCACCCCTCCCCACCTACCCAAGGCCGGTTCTTCACACTCCCACTTCCGACCCCAGCCGCGCCTCGTGCTCCCGACTTCCCACTGCCCCCCACGCCGCCGAGTGCGGCTTAGAGGCGGCTGACTTGGGAAGATGAACCCGCCTCCCATTTTTTTCTTCTGTGAAACACTTTGTAAAAATTCTAGACCATTGTAATTTTGAAATTAATTTACTCTAACTCATACAATTTACGAGCGGGTTTGCTTTTCTCTGCAATCACCGTGCATATAGCGGATGCTGGAGAAGTGAGAGGCTCTAAGTCACAAATTATTTTCGTAAGTAATGAAATTTTATGGCCACCACTCCTTGTGTTTTCTTCCCCCAGCCAATTGTGAGGCAAACACTGCTTGTCTGGGTCAGTGTTTCACGGCCTGGGCCATAGCAGGTGCTTGGTAAATGCTCAGCGAATAAACGGATCTTAATGATATACAAGAGATTTTAGGGAGAACAGAGACAGCTTTAAATTACACTGAAAGAGAAAGCTATTCTCTTTAATTTGCTCTCAAGCCTTCGGAATATATCAAGGCAGAACGTCTCAATTTAGTATACTAACATGTTTCTAACACCTGTTAATTTCTCTTACAAAGAGGCAGCCTCAGGGCTTCTGCTGACGGTTTCATCTAAATAGAGATTAAAATCTTTTATGTTTCTTCTATTTTTATAGTTGCTTTATTTTTAGGGCTATTCATACTAGTTTCCTATTCATATATTTATAATAAAGACACACGCTTTTTTTGAAAAATAAAATTTTGTATAGTTTAGTAAATGAACATATAAATTTATTAAAATTAAATATAATTAAATTAGAATCCACTTATTAAAATGAATACAAAAGAAATGTAAGTAAATTAAAAATATAAATTCGTTAAATAAAACCACACATTTTTATGATTTTTTAAATTTTAAAATAAATTTGTTTATACATTTAACTCAAAATAAATGTATTTATGAAAAATGAGTCATTTAAAAAAATTAACCAAACGAGACTGCAGGTGGGGCACAGCTGTGGCACAAGTTTTAAAGGAAGGAAGAGCTGAGGTTTGGGGAACATTCCTGGAGGCCCCGACTGAAGAGGATGAGGGCATTTCAGGAAGAGAACAGCCTGTACCAAGACCCCGGTTGTGAGAATGCTGACACATTCTGGGACACAAATAGATCCCTTTGGCAGGCATGGTGGAAGGAGAGGGCAGAGCCTCTGACAGACAGCTGGGCTGGTTATGACAGGCCTGAGGGCTGAGGAAGGAGCTCGGATTTCATTTTAAAGGAGAGGTTCTCAATTCAATCAGAATCGGTCACCCGTTTAATAACAAATATTTTGTTACTATCCTGCGATGGAATTAATAGATAATAAAACCTACCTATACACAAAAAATTAATGTCAATATAATATCCTAATTGTGAGATAAGGGATAAAATTTTACAAAGTAGTAATAAATAGCGTGTGTTTGAGTGTTTGAACACTCAGGCGCAGTGAAGCAGTTGGATGCTGGCCTTTCTCTTTAAAACCCCAGTGAATGCACAATACAGGCAAGTAGTGAACCAGCGGCCCCTGAAAGACTAGCTGGCCATCGGTGATGTGATTTTCCTAAACGGTTACCAAGTCTTGGCAAAGTTCCAAACAAAACAGAGTGCAGCTGTCCCTCTATATAGACAGTAGCTGCGTTGCTGAAAAAATGGGGTGTATGTTCAAACCTTACAAATAGTACATTGTGTCCATGTGTAAAATGAGATTAGGGTCTAGGCTCAGAAAATTACCAACATCGTTTTTAAAAATAAATAATAGATTTTAGTTTTAGTACAGTTTTAGCTTTACAGAATAGTTGAGCAAATAGGACGTGGAGTTCTGTATACTCTCCCTTCCGCCCGTTCCCGTTTCCCTTACGATGATCACGCGCGGCATAGTGAGGTTTGAGTCCGCGAGGGACCGCGTCTGGGAGAGTATGGATCAGGCTTTCTATATTTTGCCAGATAATTCTTTGTTGTGCGGCTGTCCCGCGCATTGCAGGATGTGTAGCAGCAGGGTAAGCCACACCCACTAGGCCAGGAGCACCTTCCCCTAGCCGTGATGCACAGCGTCTCCACATATTGCCAAAAGTCCCCTGGGGGGCAAAATTGCCCCTGGTTAAGAACTGCTGCTCTGAGACACTTGTTCTGAGCTCTGTCAGACGCAGACACTTTTTATAACATATTTTGCGACATCACTTTGATAATCCTAAAAGAGATTCACAAATAACATAACCCATCCCCACAATGTAAAAAAAAAACAATAATAATGTCCTAAGTGTAATGCAAAGGAAAACTAAAATCAAATAATTTATAAGAAAAGAGTATGTATTTCAATATCTAAGTCTTTGGGCGCAGCCACTTGAAAATAAAGAGTCTGATGCTCGCATTTCTAATGACTATGTTTACATTTAAGAGAAAGAAAAGGATCAGAAATCAGTTCAACACAAGAACAGGGAAATGGAAGCACAAGGATACAGGTGAACAACCAGAATAAAAGCTACAGCTGGGGTAAGTAATAACAGGCCAGTCTTATTTGTGTACAAGACAAAGCTAGATTCTTTGTGGGCAGACTGAAATAATCTCCATTGAAATCTGTGTATCATGCTGAAATAAGTTACAGACTGCCGAAGTAGAGAAACTTAGAAGCCATGATATTTTCGTAAATGACCTGAGTTTTATTTATGAGTTATTGTCAAAATAATTCCTGAGGTAATGATATGAGATTGGAACAGTACTGAAATATGTCAGGAGATATGTCTCCTGTTTTGAAATCTCACTTCAGGCTTCAGGTGAAGGTAGAGAGTGAATCCCTAGTACTTATGAACTTGGAGACCATAATGTATTTTGGTAGGCAACAAGGAGTATGGATGGGTTGGAAAGAATAAACAGTAATAAACGAGGCCGTGAGGTTGGTTGGGTATATTTCTGGGAAAAGTATCTGAGTAAGATTTTTTTTAACATCCAGGTAATGCCAGAATAAGTAAATAATTACAAAATGTAATTTTCGTGTTCTAGCTTTCTTATCATTGGGTTATAAGTACTTTTAATTATAGCTTTATTAACATGATTTTTTTAGAGCAACCTTTATTAATTAAATGCAATGAGATCCCTGCATTTATTGCCACTAATTTATATTTTGTTCTAAGTCCGTTCAACGGCGTCTTCCTTAGATTTCTTCTGATACATATCTACAACTGGTTTTGTTGCTTTTGCAGTATTACCACCGATGCAATGAGAATTTCAAAATATGTTGTTAGAAATGCTATCATACATTATTTAGTCCTTTCCAAAGAAATAGATTCATTAAGTCATGTTTGAGGTTCAAATGTAGTTTTAAAACTCAATTCACTTTCCCTGTCAATGCTGGCTAATGCTCCATATCTGCTTCAGATGGATTTAATACTCAGACCAGTACTGGAAGTTCAAACTGATCCTTAAATCTGGTTATCATGGCCGTGTTCTTGAAAAACGAATCCAAAATAGAGAATAGGCCTGATCATATCAAATTACTACAAAAATAGAAACTAGAAATTCCTGACAAGAAGGATTATTTTTAAATCCCATGATCCTATGATAATTCCCATCTTTTTGGTGGGCTTGATCTTTTTTTTTCCAGCAGGTAAACTTTTCAAATATATCTAACGATATATGACATCATTTTGCGATATCGCAATTACGATGTTTACTATTTCTTTGATCGAATCAAATAATTCCCCAATAATACCAAAGATAATATATTTTTTTGATATGTGGATGTACACAAGTTTAATAACTGTAGATTAACAGAAAGGACAACGGAACACAGATGCAATACACGAAAACAGGGGTAGGTGGGGGTAGAAGGGGGTAGAGGGACTCTGGCTATGATCACAGCAACCAACGAGTGATTCCTCTGGTGCCCTGAGGTCATGAGACACTTGACCATGTCACCAGGAACTTCATGTTGAGAAAAACCACCAACTCCGGAAAACAAGCAGTGACACAATTAATTACTGAGCTTCGGATAGGGGCAGGCCCTCTTTGTCAGGGTGTTAATCTTAAGGATGTGCCGCGGTCCAGCCACGACAGGATCCAGGGGGCCCCGAAGGTGGGCAAGGCGTCGGCGCGGGAGACAGTCGACTACACAGCTCAGAGGCGATGACACTGTTCCGTTTTATTGTGATTTGAGTACAACTTTTATACTTTTTATTTTGGCATTTGATTATACTTTGTTGTTAAGGTAGCAGGGAGTTAAATTTCTGTGGTTAGGCGAAGCAGAAAATCTTATAGAGTATATTATTATTAATGTTCATGATTAACTGGTACATTTTTCTCTCAATCATTAGAACAGAACTACCTGATGGAACAATCTAAACTTTTAATTCTTATATCTATTACGTAAGATACAGTTTGATTTAAGTAAAGGTGATAGATAGATGTATTCATAACAGCAAGCATTGGCTTGTGGGCAGACATTGTTCTTCTTTCTGCCTGAAGAAATCTTTTAAATGCTATTTGATTTGTGCTATATCTAAAGTTCAAGCTGAACCTTTCTCATAGCTGTTCAAAAGTTTCCTTGGTGCAGTAATGAGGAAAATATTTATAAAAATCAGTTTTACAAAGCTGCTTTCATAAGCTAAGTTCCTGTTCCTTTGTTTTTAAGCACCAAGGAGATCCTGACCTAGCCAGCCTTTCTATGAAACTTAAACTACTATAAGGCACATGAATTCTATCTTTATTCACTATATGTATACTATCTTTATTATAAGCTTCTGTATAAGGCAAAGAAGGATAGGTAATCTTTTCATACTATTAGCCCCCCTAGGTGGATACCAGAGTTTTCTATTTATCCACTAGGCCACAAAAGGAGGCCCTTCTATAGTAGGCACAGGCTTATGAGTAAATTTCTTATCCTTACTAATTTTTCTACTAACTGCATGGGAACAGGAGTATAAACTGGTTCTAGTAATTCAGCTTGTTATAATTTATTCATAATATCTTTAAGAGGCGCGTCAAAAGGAATTTCCCTTAATAATTGTTCAAATAAAGGGTTTACGCATTCTGGACAGGTCAGGGTGACTAGAGCTGATTCCATACGCGGGGAATTTACTATGTTTTCCTCAGAGCCAATTTTGAGGAAATCCATTTGTATAGCGTTTACACTTACTAGAATTTGTGCTACCCAAATTCCCCCTCTTAATGGATCATTTCTAAGAAACCAATTATCCCTAAACACATGCCACGTCCTCGTTCTTGACGATGCATTCCTTGAAGCCTCTGTCCCCATCTCCGGGCCTTGTCACACAATAGGGTAGAAAGAGGACGCGGCAAGGATGTCTGGGCTCGGAGAGTGTTACGGTCAGCATGTTGACACCACGAGGGGTCTCTTCGGGACGCACCCTGTTTCCCTAACACTAGGTGAAGAAACGCCCCCGCTCACGGTAACCGTGATGCCTGGCCTTTTGATCCACAGTAGCTCTACTCACCACTGCACCCCACAGCCAGCTTCACTCTATCTACTAAGCACCCTCCCCACGAATGGATTTCCAACAGGTGTGAGCAAATCCAGAGATGGGAGGAACCACAGCAGTGGGATCTGAGAGACAGGAGTCAGCCGAAGGAGCAGATGTGCCCCACGCTGGGCCCCTTCTGGGCATCACTGAGATTGCTATTGCTCAGGAGCACCTGCTCCCCAAGTTTGAAGGCTGGCATCCTGAGGTAGGGGCAGGTGGCACAGCGGAAAGCATCGCCCAGGTGGCAGTTTCCACAGGCCGACTTGGGTTGGGAGCTCACATGTTCCCTTGCCTCCTCTTTGTCCAGTTCTTTGGCAAGGCCGTCAGTGCGGTTCCTGCAGGCTTTCCTCTTTTTTCCTTCTCCACATGAAAGGAGCCCGCAGGGAAGCTGGATCGGGCTTCTTCGAATCATCTGGATCCAGCAGCTCATCTGAGTCAATGAGATCCACGCTCTCATTCTCCATGTCATTGGCTGAGAGGGTCCAGAGCTTGGCAGCTGCAGGGTCCACAGCAGGCTTCACCAAAGGAGATTTCTCGGCCATAGAAAGGTTAAGTTGACTAGAAGAGCCCACTTCAAAGTTGTTGTTGTTGTTGTTGTTGTTTTTGCCTGTGATCCGCACAGAGAGCAAGCTGTCACTATGGTAACCCAGGTGTTCTTGGACAGACTACAGCTCCTCGGAGCTCAAGGACTCCGGGTGTAGCTCTTTCCTTCCACAAGAGTCAGGGCTGAACGCAGCTTAGATGCAGTCTTCACTTTGCTATTGTTGTTCACTACCGCTGTCTCTACTGGCTCTTGCAGAAAAAGACATCCACCAGGCCAAAGGATCCGGGCCATCTCGGCCAAAATCTCAGCACTGTGCACCGTGGTGCTTCCAGGAATTACACTCGACAAGATAATGTCAAAGCTAGATTTTTTGTGGGCAGACTGCAACAGCTCATTGATGTTTTCTGCAGACACTGGGCCCTCGCTGCCGGTCAACGCGTGAAGCTCGTCCACCGGCTCTTGCAGAGCCTCCACCAGGGAGGACATATCCCAGACCACGGCCGCAAACTGGCCAGCTGAGATCTCAAAGTCTGCCATGCCTGCAGGGCTACGAACCTGCTAACCTGATTCTCTCGCAAAGATAACATTTTTAAAGCATATCCTTTGGTGAGCCTTTTTACTTCTCAGGGTAAGATAAAATAATGACTTTGACACTTCTGAGTACTGGTCAGGAATTTTACAGAATGTCCTCCAAATTGGGTTTTTCTGTTTTTACTATGGCTAGATGACTGGTGTTAAGGGGCAAAATACCGCAGCGGTGAAATGCTCCTGTCACGCATCAGGGAGTACCTGATATCACGTGACATCACTGATGATGTTAACTTTGGTCACTTGGTTAAGGTCATTTCACCAGATGTAGGTGGGCGGGGCTAAGTACTACTTCCGGGAAGAGGGTGGAGCTACATATATAATTGGACTTCTTCTGTAAGAAGAACGTGTCTCTTCTTTCCATTTATATATATCACTATGGACTCATACACATGTATGTATAGATACACACGTATACATGTATACAATTATATATTATGTTTTGAGTTATAATCCAGTATTACGTTATTTACTTAATGGCTCAGATTGTTCCAGGATTGGCCCCTGGAGTTCTTCCAGACTGGCTCCAGTGTCCCTTTGACATGCCCCCATCCTTTCGCTCTTTTGAGTACTGCCTCGCTTTCTTGTGTTTTCCTTTCCCTAGCCCGGAATCAGCCACTCCCCCAAAGAGCCCTGTTGCTTTTATTGGAGAATGGTATTTAGAAACCCAGGCCCAGGCACGAAGATCCGAAGTGACCTTTTAAAAATGAAAATCGAAGTATATCCATTTTCTGCTTATGGTTTTGGATGGTTTCCCACTGCGCTCAGAGTTAGAGCTGCGACTGTACCCAGCCTACGAGATTCTGGCTGAGGGGCCCCTGACACGGGAGGCTCCAGCTGGCTCCTCCCCTCGCCTGGCCGCCCCGCCGCCCCTTTCGCTTCCCAGGATGCTCCAGGTTTTCTCTTCTCGAGGCCAGCGTGAATGTTGTATCCTCTGTCTGAGTAACTCTGAGTCCTCATAAAATATTTTTTTCTGAGGAAGGTCCTGGCTACTGACCTTCTCCAACCCGATCCTCAAATCAAATTAGGCCTTCTTGTTCCAAGACCCGGTATTTATTTTTAAATTTTCAATTAGAGTTGACATTTAGTATTATTTAATGTTATTTTCAGGTGTGCAGCATAATGGTTAGACGCTTATATAATTTACGAAGCGATCCCACTGATGAATACCCACCTGGTACCATACATAGTTATTATAATATTATTGACTATGTTCCCTATGCTCTACTCCACATCCCCGTGACTGTTTTGTAACTTCCAATTGTACTTCTTAGACTCTTCACCGTTTTCACCCAGTCCCCCAACCCCCTTTCCATCTGGCAATCACCAGGTTGTTATCCATGTCTAAGTCCATTCCTGTTTTGTTCGTTTGTTTTGTTTTGTTTTAGATTCCACATATAATTGAAATCGTATGGTGTTTGTCTTTCTCTGCCTGACTTATTTCACGTAGCATAATACCCTCTCGGTCCATCCATGTTGTCACAAATGGTAAGATTTCATTCTTTTTTATGGCTGAGTAATATTCCATTGTATATATGCACCGGACCCAGTATTTGTTCCTTCGGTGTCAGAGACTGATTGCTACCCACCAAAATTCTTTCTCTTCTTTGGCGATAATAGACTTGTAGTGGGGCACATGACACCATCTACACTTCACTTCCCAGCCTCCTTAGGAGCTGGGTTTGGCTTTGCGCTTAGTTCTCTCTAGTAGAATGACTAGAAGTGACACATGCCACTTCCTGAACTGACCCATCGAAACTTCCACGTGTGGCCTCCATGCCCTCCCCCATCCTGAAGGCTGGAATGGCCACAACCAGAGTTCATGGAAGCATTGTGCAGAATATGGCAGCTCTGATGTCAGCCTAGTGCTGACATCATGGCGTTGGGCAGAACTCCCCACCAAGCTGGACCTGTTACTCTAAATTGTTACATGAGAGGGAGTCAAACGCTTCTGGGGCCTGTTCGCTTCAGTAGCTTAGCTATCCCCCTGAAAAGCCTTCCAGTTTAGTTCGGACACTTTCAGTGGTGAGTGGGAGAGGCTGGAGATGTGATGGCAGAGCTTCTAGTCTGAATGGAAGACCAGGCTAGTGCTGAGTATTTTCAGCCTGTAGAAATGTGGAATAAAATCTCTGACTCCGCAAATGTAACGCCAGGCCAGCCTTGTAAGGAGGAAAGGGAAATCTCCAAGTACCAGAAGCAGAGAAGAACCTGCGTGCCAGAGGCACAGCCTGTGAGCCCAGAGATCAGCAGTCCCAGGGGGCTGGTGAGCATTAGAGGGTTGACATCTTGTCTCTGTCATTTGTTTGCTTTTCTTTTAGAGACTTCAAAATCATATTTGTTGAGCACTTACTATGTGCCAGTTACCATTTTAAGCTCTTTATATGGATCCACTCACTTAATCATCACAGTCATATGAGGGAGGTGCTGTTAATGTCTTCATCTTACTGATAAGCACAGAGAAGTTACTTGTCTGTGGTCCCACGGGTGTAAAGGGGCAGAACCAGGACTCGCGGCCAGGCTGTCTCGCTTCCGAGTCTGTGCTCCCAGGCAGCACATATGCCAGTGTGAGGAGAAAGATGAGATCAGTTTTGGACTGGTTGTACCTTGGCAGTGATGGTCCGGGCATGGCATCCATCCCAGCACCCAAGGAAGACCTCCCACCCCTGCACCCTCTACTCCCCCACAGGCTGGGAGCCAGACCCCTCCAGAGAGGGCAATGAGAAGTCACTGAAGTGCCTTTCTGGCAATACTGCGAAGCTTCCAGAGGATGTGCCAGGGACAGCTGCTGGGTGCTGCCGGCTGCCACGGCCGACTCAGGAGCTGGAAGCTGCGGAAGCTGACCTCAGTAGGAGCTGGTCACTGGAAAAACCATCCATGTGAGCCAGGTGCTAGAAGAAGCTGTGCCCTGGAGAAGCCTGGCGTGGGAAACCCGCCTGACCAAGAGCTGAGCACCAGAGAAAGGGGTCTGCAGGAGGCCAGCAAGGGCCACCCTGGAACTAGGGCCACCCTGGAACATTGCCTTCTGGAACATGCCAGTGTCCCATCAGCACTCTGCTGACAGGGACAGGATTTTTTGAAAGATGCACTGATAAAGCAGCGGAAGTGGAAGTCCAGGGAATGTGTAAGGACCTGGTCGGATCCTGCAGCCAAAGAGGGAGACCCCACTCAGGGGACCTGAGCCCCCCCCCCTCCAGAGGAGAGCTGCTCCTTGGTTTTATTGCTCTAGGTTCAAGACAGTAGAAGAAATAAAGGTACATTTTTCAAGGTGAGTGCCGCTCTTTCAATGCAGAATGATTCAGTGTTTGATGAAACAAACACTGAATCTGTCGAAATGACACTAATCTATTTTGCTTATGGAGCTAAAACAGTAGGAGTTTGTGAAGGACACCAGAGTTACAGTAAGAAAGTAGTGGATGATCAGCGGGAACTGATTACAGGTGGAGACTGTGCCAAGATGATTATTTCCCAGCTGAAGCAAATGAGAAACATCCCAATCCCCTCCAGATGCAGTCATGGTTGACGATCTCATGAAGCTCTGTCCTGGATCTTCCATTAAGGACATCATATGTGTCTTTCTCACGATTTCCGTATTCAGTTAATTAGGGAAAGTGAAGAAAAAGCTGGACCATGATGATAGCCGTTTGAAGTTAGATTTAAAAACCACACAACTTTTCCCTCTAACCCGTCTGGGAGACAGCAGCATCAGAGATACCTTCTCATTTTAGTCTCAGGGAATAAGACACGATTCACAACTCGGAGATTTCTTCTGTCTCCAGAACCTGCGTCCTCTGAGATATATTTTAAATGTAAATTTGCACGTGAAAGTCTTGGTCATGACACAAAGATTTTCATTTTGTTGTCTTTGAAATAAGGAAATGCAGCTATGGGAAGATGGTAACATTATATGTCATCCTATGTCAACAGCACACCGATACAGTATTTTTGCAGACTAATGAATCCCAAATTGTGCAAATAACATGTAAGTGGCGAGCTCACCTGGATTTCTTAAATGAATGAACAAAAGCGTTTGCCACAGTGACCTTCACTTTCTACTCTATGTACTTTTGCTCTTTTTGTACAGTTAATTCTCCGGTGTCATTTGCGTAATTAAAAATAAATGAACAAAAATCAAATCAAGAAAGTTTTCTATTTTAAAATCACAAAAATAATATTCTTACATTTCCAATTGAAACTATGAGCATGCGTCTGATACAGATCGTAATCCAGACTACAGAAGTGCTGTGCCGTAATCAAATTAGTGGAGTATGGAATAGCAAACCTAAGTGTAAGTGCTTAAACTACTAAAATTCTTTAAAAATATAGGGAAATATTTGTGATCTGAGACGTGACACCAAAAGTATATCCATAGAAGAAATAAAATGACACATTGGACTTCATCAAAAGTTAAGGCTTTTGCTCTTCAAAATACAGTCCACTACAGTGAAAATAAAAAGGCAAGTCATGAACTGGGAGAAAATATTTGCAAAACATATATCCAAACAAATTTGGATCTAGAATATATAGAGAGCTCTTATAACTCAGTAATAATAAGTCAAACAATCCCATTTTAAAAATGGAGATGATTTAAACAGACATCTCACTAAAGAGGATATACAGATTATAAATCAGCAAATAAAATATATTCATCATTATTAGTCATTAGGAAAATGTGAATTAAAACCACAATGAGTACCACTTTCACACCTATTAGAATGACTAAATTAAAAAGACTAACTATATCGAGAATTGGCCATGATAGAAACAACTGGAACTCTCATATAATGTTAATAAGAATATAAAATGGTTCTATCATCTTGGGAAAAATGGAAAGTTTCTTAAAAAGTTAAATATCTACCTACCACATGATCCAGCCATTCTACTTCTAGATTTAGATCCAAGAGAAATGAAAGCATATGTCTACACAAAGACTTGTGTGTAAATACTCATAGCAGATTTATTTGCAATAGAGCAAAATTGAAAACATAAATGTCCGTCAACAGGTGGATGGATAAAATAAATTATGGTATACCCACACAAAGGAATGCAACCCGCAATGAAAAAGTGAAGAACTATTGATACACACAACAGCATGGATGGATTGCAAAATAATAATGCTGGGTGAAAGGAGCTAGACTTCTTCAACTCATTTACTACTTCTGGGGGTTGTGTTTTTTTAGTAGATTCCCTGCTATTTTCTATGTGAATAATCACATCATCTGCGAAGAGGGACAGTTTTATTTCTTCCTTTCCAATCCATACGCCATTTATTCCCTTTTCTTGCCTTATTGCAGTGGTTAAACTTCCAGTACTACGTTGAATGGGAGCGGTGAGACCCGGCATTCATACCTTGTCCTCAATCTTAGAAAATCATTCAGTCTTTCATCGTTGAGTTTGACGTTAGCTGTAGGGTTTTTGTAGATGCTCTTTACCCAGTTTAGGAAAATTTCCTCTTTTCTTATTTTCCTGAAAGTTTTTTTTTTTTTTTTAACATGAATTGGTGTTAAATTTTGTCAAATGTTTTTTCTGTATCAGTTGATATGATCTTGAGATTTTTAACTTTAGCCCATGTTACAGGCTGAATTGTGTCCTTCCCCTCTCCCTCAAATTTATATATTGAAGTCTTAACCCCTAGTGCTTAGTGCTTCAGATTGTAACTGTATTTGGAGACAGGGTCTTTAAAAAGGTAAGTAGATTAAAACGAGGTCGTTCAGATGGGTTAATATGACTGGTGTCCTTATAAGAAGAGGAGATTAAGACATAGAGACAGAGGGAAGATGATATGACAACACAGGTTGAAAACAGCCATGTATAAGCTAAGAAGAAAGGCCCTCAAAGGAACCAATTCTGCTGACACCTCGGTCTCAGACTGCTAGCCTCCAGAATTGTGAGAAATAATGTTTCGTATGTGTTTAAGACACCCAGTTTGTGATACTTTGTGGTACCATTCTCTTCAGAAAACCATTCGTGTTCTTTTGAGAAACAATTTCTGGTTTGCTTCTTGACTCTGGGTGAGATATCAAACACCTGATGACATGACATCAAGTTGACTCCACAAGCTAAGATGCTGAATTTTGACTTGTCCACTGAGCTACGGGTAGGGCATGCAGCTCTGTTCTCCATCATCAAGTGAAAGTGGTATGTATACGAGATTGAGATCAAGCACAGCCTGAAAGCGGAAGTGAGTTTAGTGAGCAGGAGACTTATATTCTCACTGTCCCTTCACAGTCTTCTGCAACCCATACCTGTGACCTGGTGCACAGAAGGTTCTATGTGATATGCTGGCACCAGCTGGGAGTGGACAGGTGCATCATTACAACCCATGCACCGGTGTCAGTGGACGGTGGGAAGGGAAATCTAAGTGGGCAGATTTCTGAGGGGCACATTTAGTCTACTCCATTTCGAAGGAAAGATGGTCTAAACTGTGGCTCGACACCAGGGCAGTGGAGAACAACTTAGCTGTTATGAAAAGTAGTATTAACCTTAGCAGTTAAATGCATGGACTTGAGCCACCTGCCTGAGCCCAGATCCTAGCTTTGCTACTTACTGTGCGTGTGACTATTTGCAACTTATTACTGTCTGCACCCGTTACCTCTTCTTTAAAATGAATTAATAATGGTACCTACCTCTTAGAGTTGTTGTGCTGATAATTGAATTAATATAGGTAAAGTACCTGGATTAGTGCCTGGAACATAGTAAGTACTATGTAAATTTACTTGCTATGATTAGATATGATGATGATGGTGATGATGATGGTGATGATGATGATGACGATGACGACGACTGATAGTCAGGGATTTGGTGGGAAGAATAGGTCTGTGAATTCATAACAAAAAGATATGGCAGAATCGCTAATGGTTCAAACCTTATAGGATTGAAAAATTTGAGTCAGCCCACCAAGGAAAGAACCCCAATCGGCCAAGGTGCAGGCTGAGGGCAAACAGAATGTGGGGAGGCTTGTGAAGAAAAGATAACATCAACCAGAGCCTTAGACCAATTGCAAAAGTGAGCATTTCAATAGGTAGTTTATGTTTTTCTCTTGCCCTGTTATGTAACCAATTTCCCTCCCCCTCCTCCTTTTCTATTTCATTTAAGGCAGTAATTCTCAACTAGGGGTGATTTTGATGAACCGAAGACATTTGACAATATCTGGAGACATTTTTGATTGTCACAACGGGGGGAGGTGCCACTGGCATCTAGTGGGTGGAGACCAGGGATGCTGCTAAACATCCTACAGCACACAGAAAAGTCCCCCAACAAAACATCTGGCTCAAAATGTCGCAGCGTCAAGGTTGAAAAAGCCTAATAGAAGGCATGTTGGTGGTGGCTCATATTTTAGTCCATAAATTATAGGATAACGAGATGGAACTGGGGCTGAACCAAAGATGAGCAATACCCAGAAATGGATGCGATGACAGATGGAAGACCAGTTATTACTGTTTCCTTTTAAGGAGGGCGCGAGTGTTTTCACATTTGTATGCACGAGAGTCGCTTTATGTTGGGGCTGTGTGGTTGTTGATGCGTTGCCGAGATGTTCGAGGATGAGAAGAGGTCACATATGAGTGCCAAGTGACGGAGAGGCTGGAACTCGGCAGACGTGGTGAGCTGGCTCCCTCGACGTCTCTCCCAGCCTCTTGCTCGTGTGCCGTCCTAGACTTCGGAGGCTGGAAAGAGCAATGCTCCACTTCCCAGGCCCGCTTATAGGCGGGTTCTGGGTGCGATTTCAGCCCTGTCAACTGGGGGCACGCATGTGAGACCTGCCTGCCGGACTGGTTCGTGTAGGTGGGCAGCAGCGGGAGCAGCATCATGCTGCACAGCGTATCAGGCGCCATGGGCTCTGAAGTTGACTCCTTATCCACAGATGCCAGACCAGGGGTCCCAGAACCAGCACTTTCCATGGCAGCTTCCCAGTTCCTTGGCCGAAGCGGTGTGGTTCCAGAGCCAGCAGTTGGGACAGAGGATTCTCCAGCCTCCTGGCTATGGAGGCTCAGCAGTTCCCTGTGCGGGCCAGTTCTGCGGGGTTGTTATGAACGTCATTTCTGGAATCCTGAATGGGAGCCCATTTCTCTTGTCCTTCCGATTATTCTATAAACACAAAATTTCTGTATGGAATCCATTAATGCTGAAACTAGGAAGAGTTTTTTCTGCATTGGAACCCTGACGGACACAACCATAAACAGTATCTACGATATAGAAAGAGCTCGTACTTATCAACAAGGAAAGTTTAAAAAGTAAGCAAAAGACACGAACGAGCATTCCCGAAGAAAAAATATGAAAGGTCTACAAACGCAAAAAGATGTCAAGTTTCATCGGCGTTCAGAGAAACGTAAAGGGTGACCACAGTGAGATGGTCTTTCCGGCCCCCTAGATCAGCGGTCTTGAAAACACCAAGTATCAGTGAGGTTCCAAAGCAGCTTTCACACAGTGTTGGCAGGAGCATAAATGGGGCCATTTGGAGTTATTACTGAAATAGAACTTTTTATGCCCTGCAATCCCAAAGCATCACTCCTGAGTAGCCCTAAACCAGCGTCTCTCAACCTTTCTTACACAATGGTACGTGTAGAAAACCAGAAAATGTTATCGGCACGTTGGGTGGCCCACAGGTAGAGATGACTGGTCAATGGGCCCTGACACACCAGGCCCCACTCAGCCACCCCAAGGGCTGAAAAGAGCAGTAGCCTGCTGTACCCGTCTGGACTTCCGTCTGCAGCTCCACCTGGAAACCCTTGCACATGCGCACTTGATGACACGGGCAGAATGTTCAGAGCAGCAATGATCATGATGGAGAAAACTGGGTACTACTCATATGTCTAGCAACAGGAAGATATATCAGTAAAGTGTGGTATATTCATATAATAGGATGCAAACAGTGAAAACGAATGAAGTACAGCCATACACAACATACAGACGAGCCCCAGTGCCAGTTACCAATTTATTGCCTCTCAGCTCGATCGACCTGTCTCTGCCCTGCTTTGTGATAAAAGAGCTGGACGCTGTGAATGTTTCTTTTTTGCCAGCTGGCACATTAGGCCTTATTGATAGCGGCAGTGGAGGGACACTTCAAGAGGAAAAGGCTTCTCTTCCTGGTTCTGAGGCTTTTATTCTTTCTTTTGCTACAATGCAGCCAGCAGATGTCTTCCCAGGGATGTGTGCCAGCGTTCTAGCAGGTGGTTTTCTGCTTGCTGGCCTTGCTGGTGAGACCTCAGTGAACTTCTCTGCCATTTGGCAGAGCAAATGACACCCCCTCTACAGTGAGGTCTGAATTTCAGCCTTGGTTGGGGGAGGGGGCTCTTCCCAGTTATTCCTGCCTCATATGCCCTTCTCAGCCCCAGACGTAGTAGCTACTTCAAACACCTACTGTTCCCATCTACTTTAAGATCTCTACTAACTCTCTTAGTAGTTAAACTTTATTTACTCATTAATAATTCTTTATGTTAAAATTTTTTCTCTGTAAATTACTGGTGTGGTTTCTATCTCCTGATTGGACCCTAACTGATACACCCCCAAAATATCTTGAATTAAAAAAAGCAAGTTGTAGTAAAATGCATACAGTGTGTTTGCAATTATATAAAATTCAAAAGCAGGTGATTATAACCCAATGAGTGGATAGGGAATTTACCAACTGATCTCATACCATCACACCCTGATAGACTTCTGGGGATCACTGGCTATTCCACAGGAGAGTCATGTCAGGTGACAGACGGGATCTTTGTGGATGGCTGTAAACACGACCCTGTGAGACAAACTTTGGAGTCACAAAGAGGGGGAACCCCCAGTATCAGTCAGCAGCTGGAGGAAACAGTAGGAAAGCAATTAGGAGAGGCTACTTGGAGGCACATCGGGGGAATCTAGGCAAAGGTGACTTCTGGTGGACGTCTGTGGCCCTTTCAGGATTGCAGTAATGGTAGCAAATCCTGTTAACGAGCTCATGGGAAAACATCAGGGTCATCCAGAATGGAGGAAAGATGTCCCTGAGTTGGTGCCCCTTAAGCGGGATGAGATGGCCATTGACAGCCCTTGGAAGTTCAGGATCTGGTAAGTGGGGTTACTGTTACCCACATGGGGACAACATGCCTTGTAGCTGATGGTTCACCAAAAATTCCTGAAAAATCTAAAGCACGCTGGCAGCAGTGCCTCTAACTGGAGCTTTAGAAATTGTAACCACCAGTCCCTTAGATTCTCTTTAATGGTTTCCACTCAAACCCTTGGCATCCCCAGATGCGTTAGCTAAGAATCACGGGGCGGACGGCAGCAGCAGTGGGGACACAGGTTTTGAATCTCCAGGAATCGTCACTTAAAACCAGAGCAACTAGATAATAAAACCAAGTCACATGGCCAAATTGACAACAAAACTAGGTGACAGGGGTACCCATTCGCCCCAAAACATAAGCCAGTAAGAACAAACCACCAACAGTCCGCAGAGACTTACATGGAGCCAACACCTCTGCAGAAAAAATGAGAAAACTATAGACCTGAGGACAGTTATTCACTAGAAAACAGGGTAGGTCAATTTGAGAACAAGTTGAGCTCAGGAAGCATTTTCTCACCCCAACAGCAGAGACGCATAAGCAGGAAGACCACAGTAGAAGTCAACAACGCTGAATGAGAGATATATTATACATGCTTATAATATATAATAATACATATCTCCATTATAAATGGAGAGGAAATGGAGCATCTATCTCCTATGAACTCTCAAAACCCTGGGAGATGGGGGAGAGTCCTTGTCCCTCTCCTGACCTTGGGCTGCTTCCTTTGCTGGAGGAGCAGCCCTGGATGAGCTAGCTCCTCCATCTCTCTTACTAAGGAGCGAGGTCTCACGGACTGGACCCCTACCTCATCCAGCCACCTCATCCCTAGATCAGGGGCCTAGAGACCTGTGTTCTTTCCATGGCTGCTGAAACTTTGGCAAAACATTTCACTTCTCTGAGCCTCAGTCTCCTCATCTGTAAAATGGTAATAATTCTAATAAGTGCTGTCGTGCTTACCTCAAGAGACTCTGAGGTGGATCAAAAGAGACTGGAAGAGAGGAGTCAAGAGCTGGTGGCAGGTCTGCCCCTCACAGCTGCTGGATCTTGGGCAAGTGGCAACTTCTCTCAGCCTGTTTCTCACCTGTAAAATGGCAGTAGTCGGAGTAGAAATTGTCTCATCATCATCGTCTGCATTGCAATGTTGCCGTGAGAATGAAATGAAGCGATACAAGAAAGCGCTTAGCGGTGTCTGACACCTCAGGAACCTTATAAACCTTAACTACTGATGTTATGATGGTGCTTTTGTTAGTTAGGTTCCGGATGCTGAAGACGGTTGTGATCTTTTATGCTTTTCCCTCTCGCCAACACCAGAGGGCGACATAGACGGCGGGACCGCAACCACAAGCACTACAAGCCCCCTCTTCACTCAGCACCACCACTTGCCACGCGGTGGCGCTAAGGCACATGATGTCTGCTTTTCCGCAGAGTTTGGGTTGCACAGAGAGCGGATGGAGTGAGGGCGGAGGTGGAAGTAAAGGGGAACCCTGGGAGCTGAGTAGCCCTGAACTAAAGGCTTGGGGGCCCTTGGACCGAGTGGCTCCTGAGTTCCCGGGGTCTTGGAGCCGTTTTGAATATGAGGGCGCCCCCTTCCTGCTAGCGCCGGATCTGCATCCCCTTCTCCGGGGCAGCCTCCGCGCCAGGAAGGCTGAACGAGAGAGCGCGCATCTCTGCGCGCTCCTCCTCGGCTAGCTATAGCTCATTCATTTGCCGCCGCGGTACGCTGTTGCCATGGAGACTTGATTTAGGTGGTGGGGAGGGAGGCCCCGGGTGACGTCCGTGCAGCTCTCAGCTCGTCTCTCGCGGCCTCCCAGTTCTTGCCTATTTTGGAAGAGAGCCGCAGCCCTTCTGCTGATGCGCGCGCGCTGGCGCCTTTTAAAGGCAACCGGCGGAGTGGCGGCTTCGCCAGAGCCCGGGAGCTGCCCCCGCCCCCGAGTCGCGAGCCGGCACCGGGCCCGGGCCGGGAAGCCCCCGGCACCATCCCCCTCCCCCACCCACCCCTATCTTCACGCCCTCCACTCACTTTTTAGGGAAATTTCACCATGGAGAAAGGAGGCACCTACTTTTGCTCTCGCCCCCCCCACCTCACCCCCCCCCAACAGGAGAGACTTTTCCATAGGAACCTTGGAAGGAAACCAGATGCCAGGCCTAGCGCGTGTGGGGATCCTCTCTGGAAAAGGCCACAGAGTGAAACACCAGGTGAGGACTTCACTGACCGCGGGGCCACCCTGGGTCCCTGGAGACCCACGCCGCCTCCAGCCTCCTGCCTTCGCCTTTTTCTCCTTAGGCTCAGCCTGGGGTCAGGTTAAGATCTTAGCTAGAAGGCTGCTTAGCAACTTCTCCAATCCCCTCATTAAACCGAAAGGGAAATTGAGGCTCAGAGAAGAGTAGTGACTTGACCAGGGTCACATGGCACGTTTCTGGAGAGCATGGGCCGGAACCCAGGGATGCTGACTTCCCAGCCAGAGGCCTGTCGCCTCTCTTGACGTTGAAAATAGCTGGCACAATAGAGGGGCCCTGCACCCAGTAGAGGGGCCAGAGAGTGCCCCTTCCCACCCTGGCACCAGGCGCTGCTGCTTCCCCAGCAGAGTCCAGACCCGGGGAGGCTTTCTGGACTGATCTCAACCTGGACAAGCTTCTGGATCCCATGGACCCCATGACCAACCGGTCCAGCTGCTGCTTGTAAACGTCAGCTTCCATCGAAGGCTTCCTGCAGCCCACCAGCTCCCTGGAACTTTCTGGAGTCAAAACCTGTTCCAGACTGCTTACAAATGCCAGCTGGCTTCTGGATGTAGGTGTGGCCTGCAGGCTCTGGCAGGGCTCCCAGGGCCATGTGGACCCAGCTCTGTGGACTCCCCTGTCCCGTTCTGACAATGCCTGTACTCACCCTGCCGCACCTGCAGGCGTGCTGACCAGGACTTACAGAAGAAGACAGCTGTGAAGCACTTGACCATGTCCGAGGAGCGGTGTAGTTTCCAGACCTCCCCGGACCCTTACTCTGGACCGGGGCTAAGGACCCAGAGGTGGATCGCTCCAGCCCAGCTGTGGGAACCAAGTCTGGCAAAGGAGAGAGAGAGTCATGCTCTGGAGCATTTAGCCCTGAGCCTTGAATGGCTCTTCCAAAAAGCATCTATTGCCAGGGCCAAGTCCTTCAATGCACAGAAGGGGAAATTGAGGCAGCCCTTCAAGAGACGTTATTTGCCAAGGTTACACAGCAAGTCTTTGCATTGTTGAGGCTAGGACCCAGAAACCTGCCTCTTGGCTCAGGCTCTTTCTCTGCACCTTGAGAGGTGGGCAAAGGTCACTGAGCTCCGAGCCAGGGACCTGGTTCAGGATCCACCTCTACTAAGGGTTGGCCATGTTGCTCGAGCCACTCCATACTCTCCACTAGGCCTCAGTCACTCCAGGAGGATGACCTCTGAGGGGGTGCCACTCCAACCGTGAGTCTGGGATTCTCTGAAGTGGGCTCTCTTGCTAGGCTGTGGAGTCTCTCCGTGGTGGTCTGTGGGACGCTCCTGGGGTATGTCTTCTTCCTCCCACTAGACTGAAGCTAAGGAATACAGAGGCAGGAGTTGCTTCAGCCACAGGCTGTGCAGACCTCTCTGAGGATGACCTAGGGCTCTGTTCTACACCCCTCGGAACCCGTCGAATCTCTCCAACGGTGAGTCCCCTGGTGCACTTGGCACAGACCTGTGAGAATGGCCCCTGATGGGTTGGGTTTGAAGAAGCAAAACCACAGGGTCAGCACCAGTACTTGCTCCGCTCCCCCTGTCGGTCCACACAGGCCAGATCTCCGGGGCCTAAAGTGGTCCTGCTCATGCAGGGCCCAGGACTCGGTGCTGTGGGAGACGTCAGACCCACTCAGATCCTGGTGCTGGGCACATGGCTCATCCCCACCTGAAACTGGATCTCAGGGTGGCACAGTTCAGCTTCCAAAGCCTGAGAGCCACTGGCCAGGTGGGACCTGGGCCTAGAGATGCTCAGAGTGCCAGAGGTGGGAGGGTTCTTCCAGGCCAAGTGGACCCACACCCTATCATTTTGCAAATAAGGACGCTGATGCCCAGTGAGGGGAAGAAGCTCGCATAACACCCCAGTAGGCTGGTGGGAGAGCTAGGACCAGAATCAGTGTCTCCTGATCTTCTGCCCAAAACTCTTTCCTCTGCATCAAACACAACCCACTGGCATCTAGACTGAGCCCACCTCCAATCCTTTTCAGATCTTCACATCCTTGACGGGAGTCTCCTCCATCCCTCTCCTTGTCTGCACTGCTTGATTCAGGAGCTTTCCCTTCAGCTGGACGGTCCTTTCTCCTCAAGCTTCCTGGTGTCCCTTCCCTATCTGCCCAAGGCTCATCTTTTCCTACTTCCAGAAGCTGCTCCATCAATAGGCCATAACTGCCTCCACCCCCTTCTTGGCAGGGTTCAACCCACTCCCTGAAGTTCCAGCATTCCCAAGGGTGGGGAGCATCCTCCCCCTGTTCTTGGGGGTCTCTTGGTTGCTTTTAGGGCTTCGCATCTGTCACTGGCCTAGTCCCAAGCCTATAGCTTTCCCTTGATCACCCCAGCCTTTAACCCTGTCAGTCTCTCCTGGGATCTCAGGGACCATTCCCTGAAGACGTCCTCTCTGCTGGGTCCAGGGCCAGTGAGAATAATAATAGCCCAGATGTCGTAGGGCTGCTGTGAGGTTTGAATGAGTTAATGCACACATTCGACATAGAAGGTGCAGGTAAGTGCTGCACCTGTAAATTCTCATGTTACAAGGTATATTCAGGTGGTAACAAGGAGACCCTTGAATCTGGAGCCTATGGTGGCCTAGGCACCAGTGGGTAGAAGGGGACAAGAGGTACAGGAGGGCTTTCGGTAATGAGAAGTGATGGGACCCATGAGGGTTTTAAGCTGGGGGAGGTTGGCTTTTTGAAAAATGGCCAAGGGAGGCCGGTCGCTGAGCACTGGGCGGGGGGCACGTCTTCAGCTTCCATCCCTGGACTTGCTGAGCCTCAAAGGAGCCAGCGATGCCCAGGGAAGGAGCACACTGGGGCCCAGGCTGGAACCCTCAGGGTGTGCACATCCCTTGACCTCTCCAGGTCCCCAGCTGTCATCTTCGTCCTTCTCTTTGGAGCAGCTCCAGCCCCCAGCCTGACCCAACCCATCTGGTGCTCTCAGAGCAAGCTGGGCCAAGGCTGCAAAGAGCCAGTGGTTTCCAGGCCCTGTTTCCACACGTATAGTGACAGGGCATGTGCTGCCTCCCGAACCAGCCGAAGCCATCTCTTCGGAGCCTTGTTCGAAATAATATTCTTCGTAAGGTTAAAATAATGACTAACATTTCGTCATTCAACATTTATTGTGCTCCTTTGTGCGCCAGGCATTTTTCCAAGTGCGTTAATTATTTAACTCGTTTAATTTTCTCATCAATCCTTTGATGTAATTGCTATTTTTCTCCTCCCATCCCTATTTAACAGATAGGTGATCTGAAGCACGAGAGGTTAAATCACTCGCCCACCATGAAGGAGCCAGGACTCCACGTGGATGTCTCACCCCAGACCCTCCCTCCTCACCTCTACCCTCTCTGCCTCTATAAGCCTCAGGTTCCCTCCCAGCTGCTTGTCTGTTCATAAAGAACTTATCAGTCTTTCCCCATTGACCCCTCTGCTCAAGGCTGAGTGGTTTCACGTCAGTCCCACCTGTAGCACAGGAGCCAAACCTCCTGGTCAGAGTCGGGGCTCAGCCATCCTGAGCACCGGCTGCAGCACCGGCTGCCCCTCTCCACCTTCACGCCGCACATCTGATAACACAGCCTCAGGCTGCTGCGGCTTCTTCTGTGGCTATGTGTCCCTGTGTAGTCTCATTCACGATGCTTCACTCCACTGTTCACTTCACCCCACCCAGCACAGCTTCGCCCAGTCCGCCAGTCCCTTGACACCCGGTAACTCAACTCGATCAAGCCTTCTTAAGAGGCCACACCTAATTTTGCTCTCCCAGGCACCCTGCAGACCTTCTTCACTGCAGTCATCCCACTTCAATGGCTTGATCGAGTTCCCGCTTTCTCACTAGCCCAGATGCTCCATGAGGTTAAGACCAGGTGTGTGTTTCCAAACCATCGCATCGTCAGTGCCTAGCACAGAGCCAGGTACAAACTCAGCCCTCAGATGTGTGTGCGCGAATGAATTACACACTGAGGCCCCGCTCTGGGCCAGGCCCTACGCTGGACACTAAGAATATAGAGACCAGGAGTAGATGCAGGCAGGGGAGACAGACAAATAAACAAGCAGTAACAATGTAGGGTGAGAAGTACATTGATGGAGAAGCACAGAGGACCGTGGGGGGCATTGAGGAGGGGCCCTGGAGCTGACTGGAGGACCAGCAGGACAAGGAGGAATGAACCAGGTGTAGAGTGATGGCGGAGGGGACTCTAACACTGGGCTGAACTATAAGTGAATGGTAGAGGGTCTGTCTTCTCCTGCAGACTTCTAGCTCCTCGAGGGCAAGGACGGTGTCCTGCACGCCTGTCTCTCCCACGGTGTGCTGAGAAGTGTAGGGTGCCTGCTCTGTGTTTACGCTGTTTTTAGTTGACTGGTTTTCCTTCCCTGTGGGAATATGGCTAGTCTGACATGCTCCTCACTGCATTACTTGTGAACTCTTCTCTCAGCTCTGCCTTCAGGCCCTTGCTCAGGAAAGCTTCATCTTTTCCCACCTGAGCTACAGTCCCTCCCTCCCACCCCCGCAATGGTTCCATGTCCCTTACCTTCTCTGCTCAGCCCACTCACCCAGCTCTGACCGTCTCAATGCGTGGGTGCCAGTGTGTACCCTCTTCACATGAGATTTGTTGATTTCATAACCATAAATAGATAAAATGTTCTGAATACTTCTCTGAGCAAGTAGAATTGGGGGAGTGAGAACATAATGAAAAGGCCTTAGGAGGAAGAAAACAGCTCAAGACGAGACAGTCATCACACAAACCAGTTCTAGATGAGGGTGATACTTTCACTACACAGACCAGTGAGCCCTAGACCCAGGACTGGGAAGCTACTTGGGAATATGTTAGAAAACCTTTACGTGGTTTCAAACCCGTGAATTCAAAAGAATAATCTAGTCAAAAACAGAAAGAAATAGAGATCAGGAAACCTAGATTCTAATTCTGGATTTATTTCATTCTAGCCATGTGACCCTGAGCAAGTTACTAACCTTCTCTGAGAAGGCGTATAGGGATTCTTCCCCTGGAGGCTCCAGGAGGCCTGAGAACCCACAGTGCTGTCATTTTCCTCCCACCAGGGCACTTTGTTTTCCTGATGGTACTCTAACCACCAACCATGGGACACCCCCCTTCCCAAAATACAGTCCTGAGGCTGGGGTTGGGGTAGGGATGGAATGGAGTACCCTGACTCTTCATTGCCAACTCCCACTCACATTGCCATGGAAACAGGAGCATCACTCCTGCACGGAGAGGCTACATCTACACAGGTACAAAGAAGCTAGATGCTAGTAAGGAGCCTAGCCCACAGAGCTTCCCAATCTCCCCACTCTTAAGGAGTACGGGACACTATTGTTCTGTGGCATTTGGAAGAGTAAAGAGAGATGAAATGACAGCTTGGCACTCCCTGGTCCCAGAGAACTTATGGATGAAAAAGGGAGAGACGTCCAAAGATATTCTTAGTTTAAACTCATCCTCTACTCTAAAAGATAGAAAACTTTTTAAATGAAGAGTCAGTTAGTAAATAATTTAAGCTTTCCAAGCCATAGGGTCTCTGCTGCAACTGCTCAACTCTGCCTTTGTCGGGTGAAAACTCTGCCTTTGTTGATATGTAAACAAAGAGATGTGGCTGTATGTCAATAAAACTTTATTTGTAAAACACTCAGTGGGCCAGATTTTGCACGTAGGCCAGAGTTTGTAGACCCCTGCTCTACCCCATGGTGCAAGAGCAAGAGCCTGGGAGCCAGGCTTGAGACCCAGCGTCACTGATGACTTGCTGTGTGACTTGGAGTAAGTCATCGTCTGTTTCTGAGCCTCTGTTTCACCTTCTAGCAAACAAGCCTAATAATATCAGTCAGATTTGTCATGAGAATAGATCTAACAGGTCAGAGCAAATCTGAAGTCTTTTTCATCCCTCTATTTAGTCATGTCATGTAGAGCTAAACCCCTCCCCAGGCCATGCCCTTGACTGCTGAGGGAGGCAGCGGTCCACTGCAAGTGGAACGTGTTTCTCTCTAGAGTCAGATTCTTGGTCTGGCTTTCCAACCTCCAGCCCCAAGTGACCCCGTTTCTGTAGCAAGCCAACCACAGGAAGAAATGAAGAATCTCTTCCTTTATACCATCCAGTCATTTGGCAAGAGGCGACAGTTCACTTGAGAGAGTGATGTGGCTGCAGTGGCTTATGGCCAGGCCTTAGAAGAGGTCTCTGAGACAAGCTGGGACTGGAGTTAGATCTTTCTTGAGCCATCTTGTCCACCTGTCTGGTCTGACCATCTTCCCCTGGAGGCTTGCATTCTTTGGTATTGTGTCATGTGCCTTCTCTCTCTCTCTCTCTTTTCTCTCTTTTCTCCTTCTCATATACATTTGTCCAGAGCGAGACAGGACACAGTTTGACAACCCTCTGTCCAGATCCTTGCCCCAAGTGTCTAGAAAAGCAGCCCTAACTAGGAGTCTCCATGCTATTCTAAAGAAGCAGACTCCCTACTCACCCTCCAGCTCCCTCCCAGGAGTCATCCTCCCCAAAATCTATAGAAAAGATATATCTCCTTTTCTCTTATAGATGTTAAAGGGTGATGTCCCTCCATGTCCCCAGTAAAGCTATGCAAGACAGGGGCAAGGGATCTCGCGGCCCGTTTTTGCTATAAAAAGCCCTTTTTCGGAAAAAAATAATAAAGAAATCAGCCAATCCCTCCTCGATGCCATCACCTCTTCTTGGTGATTTTTCGGGGAAGGAGTGGGCGGGTTGCTATGGCAACAGATGCGAGCTCCTCTCAGTAAAGAAGGGACCTTGATATTTTTTTCTCTCATTCTCTCAGCTGTGTGTGTATGTGTGTGTGTGTGTGTGTGTGTGTGTGTGTGTGCCGCGCATGCCTGTGCCCACACCAGGAATTTTTTTAGAACTAAAGAAAGTCCTTCTCTTCCCTCAGCTCCCCAAATATGGAGTGATGGAAAACCACTTACTCCTGCAGGCCAAGGAGGATTCAAAATGGTTCAAGAGAAAAGGAGAGGTCATATGGGGTTCTCTTTCTGCATCATTTTACTAGAGATTGCATGCAGCAGAGAGAACTTTACAAATGGTTGGGAGCCAAGGGATGGAAAGAAGGGAAGATGCTGGGTGGAGAGAGACGAGTTAGAAATAGATGATGCAAGAGCCCAACAAGTGACATCAGAGAGGAGGGCAACAGAAGGTGCAGTGAGGCTGGGGATGCATGTAAACACACACACGCCATCGATGCTGAGAGGGAAAGGCACGAGGCAGACTCAGATGAACACAAACACACACATGCACAAGGAGACACACAGAAAACTGCAAACATGTAAATACATACAGGCACAAACATAGAACTACACACGGCACAAGAAGTCATAGACATTTTTTATAAAGACAGGCCTAGATTTAGTCATAGGCAAACGCGTAGATACATAGGAGTACAGACACACCACTACAAAGACACATGCAGACAGACACACAGAGACATACAAATGCAGTCACGGTCACACACACACGCACACACACACGCGTGCGCGCGCACATTCTCACAGCTGTCTACTTCCCTTCAATTGTCCAAGAATCCCTGAACAGCAGTGCATAGCTGGGAATGCTGCAGGCTCACCCAGTGGGTTTGGCTGGATGGCTCCTGCTACCCCCATTTCTTCTACACACTCACCCCAAAGCCCCTCTCTCAATTCACTCCCTTGCCCACTTTCCTATATTTTATGGCTCTGTCTGATACCTCCCCCATATCAGGCTTCCAATTCTTAGCTTCTTCTGCTGCTGCTGCCTGCCGCTTGGTGCGGGGGGAGAGTGGGGTGACTCAGCCAGGCCAGGATGACTCACACTGCCAGTATTTTTAGCAGCGGCCAGGAGCTCTCTAGTGTGCCAGCCGCCCCCCTCCTCCTGCTTGCTATTTTGAAACAGTCACTGGTGATATAAATAGCTCCTCTCCCACGGCCTGAAGCTGCTGCCAAGCTATTTTTGGTTCTGCACTGTTAAAAATAGCTCCACGGAGGTGGGAGGCAAGGGGAGTGGGAGCTGGCCTAGGGAGAGGAGACATTGGGGCATACAGAGCTTCTCAACTTGAATCAGAATGGGCAAACTAGGATTAGCCCTTCTCTACCCCCTCTTTTGTCCCTTTCTAGACCCTTCTTCCCTTCCAGAGTGTATATCCCTAATTCACCTCTTTCCACCCAGCATCTTCCCTTCTTTCAAACTCTTGGTCCCTCGGTCTATTCTGGAAAAATCCAAGGGCTCTTCCCTTGAGCCCAGCCCCCCGCCCCATGCTTACTTCACTCCCAGAGCTCAGAAATATTGGCCTCTGAAACCCCCTCCCAAATTCACCCTCAGAAGAGAAAAGGACAGCCAACTGGGGCCTCATTCTGAGGCCTGTGTGGACTAGAGCTGTTCTTTGATGTCCCAGACAAATGCCAGTATGACTTCACTGGTGATCATATCAGGACCACGGACAGCGACCAGTGCCCTATTCTTTTACTGCGTAGTATCTGCTCAGCTTGCTGGAGACCAGCTGGACCTAATCAATAGACACTTATCATAGAGAGGGACACTAAGAATGTCTCCTAGCCAGGGCTAAGGCTTCATCAGTGAGTGAAGAAAACAGGAACACTGCCCTGGATTTTCATCCAAGAAGGGCCTCCAAAGATCAAGGGCTTATCCAAACAGAAGCTTGAGGGAGGAGCAGGTGGGTCCATCAGGGGTCAGATAGAGATGAAAGTGGAACAGAGATGTACTTCCTGAAGGAGCCATTTCTCTGTCACCCATATAAAAAATGTTAGAGGTTGAAGCAGACACACACACACACACACACACACACACACACACACACATTCTTTCCCTCCATCTCAGGATGGTTGATGGGGACGGCCCCAACCTCTGCCAAAATGGCACCAGAGGTCAGGGTTGGGTCCGCAGACACTCTTTTTCTCAGACATCATTCTCCGTAGCTGTCTCCTCCTCCCAGTCTGCCTCTCTTGCCACTACCCTTTCCCATGAGGAGTGAGGAGTTTCTTAACCCCAAATTTCACTTCTTAGTGTCAAAGTTTATCTCCACCGTTGCTATGCAACTTTCTACGATCAGGCCAATCCCTCTCCCCCAATTTTTAAGTGGCCTCGTTTCCAGCCCCTCACGTTATTTCATAGAGACCCCTACTCCTCAAAATGAGGCTCCACACAAAATGTCCCCCGGCCTGCTTCCTTCCCCTTTTATGGGGTTCTGGAGAAAAGAAAGCCCTTCAGCCCCTGAAGAGAACAATCGTCTGTGCAGAAAAGAGCCAGAGAAATAGAGCAAGGGCGAGAAAACGGACGGTGAAAGGAAGGAGACTCGAGAGAGCAGATGGGGAAGGTTTGGGGGGTAGAGTGTGCACGAAGCCGAGACAGACCACCAAGCAAGCAATGAGATAAACTAGTTCTGGCCGAGGGTGGGGGGTGTGGAGAGTTGAAGGTAGAGAAACTGGAGAGAAGCCCTAGTGCAGAAGATGGGAAGGAGGCTGCAGGGGGATGTGGAGGACAGCCTGACTCAGTAAAGGGGTCCCTGGCAGGTGCAGGGATCTCGGAGGGTCCAGCACAGCCCCCCTCACTTCTATGCTGCTTTCCCATCCTCCTCGCCGGAGGCAGAGGGGGGAGCCCTCCGGAGCTGTGCGGAGACAGCCAGGCCCCGCCCGCCACCAACGCTGCGGCGGCAGCAGCCGGAGGATTCCTATCCAAATATGGAGCTGGGATTCCCCCGGCCCCGCCCCCGCCCCCGGCCCGCGGGGAGACACCGGCTTGCAATCCGCGGGGGAGAACCGCTCGCTTTGGGGCCTGGCAACGGGGGCGAGTGGGCGGGGGAGGGATACCTAGGTGCAGATCCAGATCCTTCCATGCCCTGGTACTCTGCCTCAATTTCCCCCGTCAGTGGCTGAGGTTAGTTGACAGGAAAGCTAAGAATCACTGCAGACTACAGCGCTGGTGTCGGTATTCCTATTCTTGACAGTGGGAAAATAGAACCAAGGCCAAATTCAGCTGGTCATTTTTTCTCAGGCTTCCTTTTCCACCCCATGCTAGGGACGGAGACCCCCGCATGGAACCCCCCTCCCCCGCTGAATCGCCAAGGCCCGAGTTTGGAAATGGGGGAGGAGGTTTGTTCTTTGAAAGTGCCAAAGGGAATCCCTAGAGAGATACCGCCCCCATCTGTGACCCATCCCACAGAGACCAAGGAAGGTCCTTCTCCCCATGTGAGCGTGACATTTGTTCGGCCAATAGCGAGGGGACATGTGTGGACAACACTGCCCATTTCCATTTCCTTATCTCCTTAGAAAACCCGAGGTCGGAATCAGCCCTGCCCAGTCCTCTAGAGACTCTCCTGCCAGAGCCCGAACCCTCGTCCTGTCGCTTCCCTCAGCTGAACACAGTCGGACGCCTGGGTCCCTGAACCTCCTTTCAGGCCTTCCTAATGCAGCGCCTGCCTCCCAGCCTCTCGGCTCAGCTGCCGCCAGCTCCGGCCCCCTCCGCAGCCTCCGCTCTCCCCCTCCCTCCGGCACCCCTCCCGCTCTCGTTCTACGTCATGGGATGACGTCGGAAGCCAGGGAGGGAGGAGGAGGGCCCCCCTCCCTAGCCAGCAGCTCCCGCTGCAGCTTGCTTAGCCCAGCCTCCCGCTTTCCCGCCCCCCCTTTCTCTAGAGCGAGCCCCCCACGCCTGGCAGGAGCTATATAAGGCGGAACGAGGCAGGCGAGGGGGGCAGCGCAACCGAGCGGAGCCCAGGAGAGGAGAGGAGAGAGCCTGAGTGAGAGACGGGAAGCAAGGAAGAGGAAGCCACCGGTGCGTCCAGGCAGGAAAGCAGGTATTCAGAGCGCCCGAGCTGGAGCTCCACAGCCGCTAGCCATGTACCGCTCCACCAAGGGCGCCTCCAAGGCGCGCCGCGACCAGATCAACGCGGAGATCCGGAACCTCAAGGAGCTGCTGCCGCTGGCCGAAGCGGACAAAGTCCGGCTGTCCTACCTGCACATTATGAGTCTTGCCTGCATCTACACTCGCAAGGGCGTCTTCTTCGCTGGAGGTGAGCAAACTGGGGCTGCCAGAGACCGGAGCTGGCGGGCGCCGGGGATGGTGGAGCTGAGGGAACCCGCTGGGGCTACCGCATGTCTAGGCAGCCTGTTGGCGAGCTGGGGAGAGAAGGAACTTGGGAGACTGAGGACTTCTACTTTTCCTCCTGAGCTCTGTCCAGACTTCACCTTAGTTCTAGATGAGGGTTAGAGACCTTGGATAGTGTCTCTCCCTGGTGCCAGTCTTATAAGAGGAGGGAGCCAGGACAGAACACCAGCGCAGAGGCGCTCCGAGAGCCGGGAGAGGGAGGCCCGGGAAGTTGCAGGGATGGAGCTGTCAAAACCTGGGGGAGCGCAGCATCCGTTCGTGATCCTGAAAGGGCTCTTCTGCCCTTTTGAAGCGCTGTCCATGGTGCAGACAGCACCACCGGACTGTGAGGCGCTGCCCGCGGTGCTGAACGCTAAGGCGGCTTTGGGGGCGCTGTCCCTGGTCCTGAAATCTAGGACCGAAGATGCTCAGGCCGACTTAGAAGTTGGGTTCGCTGGCTGGGAAGATCCAGCAACAGGTTCTCTGGGCAAGAGCCGCGGGCAGTGGGTCAACAAGTGTGTGCAGAGGCAGGTCCATGGCAAATTCCTCTAGATTTTCTAAAATTAACTCCATGCCTTCCTTACCTCTGCTTTGCATCCTAGTCTTACTCCTGACTCATCATGTCTTCTTACCCTGCAGGCACTCCTCTGGCGGGCCCCACAGGTCTTCTCTCAGCTCAAGAGCTTGAAGATATAGTGGCAGCACTACCTGGCTTTCTGCTTGTGTTCACGGCTGAGGGGAAGCTGCTATATCTGTCTGAGAGTGTGAGCGAGCATCTGGGCCACTCCATGGTGAGTGCTAAAGGTGCTCTAAGCTTGGGCTGGGGCACAGATGGGACACAGAGCTTTCTACTTCTGAGAATTTGAGGATTAATCAGGAGGGAGGGTTTATACCCTGAAAGATGCTAAGGATTGTCTCTTGCTGCCTTCACTAATGGTCATCTTTTCTTCACCTTCCTCCAGGTGGACCTAGTTGCCCAGGGTGACAGTATCTACGACATCATTGACCCAGCTGACCACCTAACTGTGCGCCAGCAACTTACCCTGCCTTCTGCCCTGGACACCGGTGAGAACTCCTTTCTTCCTTCCTCAATCCAGTCCTCTCCTGCTGCCCTCCTCCTCCCCATCAACCATCTCTTTAAGGCCATCCACCCTCTTACCAGTTTTCCTTTTCACTCACCTAGATCGCCTCTTCCGCTGTCGCTTCAACACCTCCAAGTCCCTCAGGCGCCAGAGTGCAGGCAACAAACTGGTGCTTATTCGAGGCCGATTCCATGCTCACCCACCTGGAGCCTACTGGGCAGGAAACCCTGTTTTCACAGCCTTCTGTGCTCCACTGGAACCAAGACCCCGCCCTGGTCCTGGCCCCGGCCTTGCCTCGCTCTTCTTGGCCATGTTCCAGAGCCGTCATGCTAAAGACCTGGTCCTACTGGACATCTCTGAGAGGTAAGCCCAGAGGGTTCAGACCTCAGGAGGAAGGCAGGCCAGAGATGAGAGTACCCTAGATTCTGGAGTCAGGGGCAGGGAGGATGGGATCTAAGCGGGCAGAAGACCTGGGAGGGATTGAGATGCCCGGGTCAAGCAGGAAAAACAGAAAGCTGACTTCACCCTTTCCACTTTCCCAGTGTCCTAATCTACCTGGGCTTTGAGCGCAGTGAACTGCTCTGTAAATCATGGTATGGACTGCTGCACCCCGAGGACCTGGGCCACGCTTCTGCTCAACACTACCGCCTGTGTGAGTGTCCAGAGAAGCTGGGGACAAGACAGGGAGCTGGGAAAGGGCATGGGAGACCTGACCAAGAAGGGCTATGATCAAAACTGCTGGGGAAATACCAGAGACCAACAGTTTTGGATGCTATAGGGTGAACACTAAGGTGAGGAGTCAAGGCGAGAATAGAATCAGAACTGGGGGACTCCAAGTGCTGAAGTGAAGGTAGGGAGCTGAGTGGTGCAGGTTAGGGTAGTCAGAAGAGGATGTCATGGATACCCCAACTCAGTGGAGAGGTCAGTGGGGTGATAGTTCAGGTGGTGTTGCCTGATGGGCATTCTAACTCTGCATCTTTTCTTTCCCCTCAGTGACTGAGAGTGGAGATATTCAGGCAGAGATGGTGGTGAGACTGCAGGCGAAGCCTGGAGGCTGGGCATGGATTTATTGCCTGTTATACTCAGAAGGTCCAGAGGGCCCCATTACTGCCAATAACTACCCAATCAGGTGAGCTACAAGGCAGGGGCCTGGGGGGCAGCTGAGGTGGGCATGGAGGAGATACATATCAAGGAATTACTCTGGGAATAGACACCAAACCCTTACCAGCTGTCTCTTCTCTCCCTTCCAGTGACACAGAGGCCTGGAGCCTCCGCCAGCAGCTGAACTCTGAAGACACCCAGGCAGCCTATGTCCTGGGCACCCCGACCATGCTGCCCTCATTCCCTGAGAACATCCTCTCCCAGGAGCAGTGCTCCAGCACTCACCCACTCTTCACCCCAGCCTTGGGGGCTCCCAGGAGCACCAATTTCCCCAGTGCTCCTCAGCTGGGTGCTGTCTCAACATCAGAAGAGCTTCCTCGACCTCCCAAAGAGCTGGGCTTCAGTTATCTGACATTCCCATCTGGCCCTGAGCCTTCCCTTCAAGCCGACCTGAGCAAGGACATTGTGTGCACCCCACCTTACACACCCCACCAGCCAGGAGGCTGTGCTTTCCTCTTCAGTCTTCATGAGCCCTTCCAGACCCGCTTGCCCACTCCGTCTAGCTCTCTTCAAGAACAGCTGACTCCAAGCACCATGACCTTCTCTGAACAATTGACGCCCAGCAGTGCAACCTTCCCAGATCCACTGACTAGCTCACTACAAAGCCAGCTGACTGAAACCTCAGCCAGAAGCTATGAAGACCAGTTGACTCCCTGCACCTCCAACTTCCCAGAGCAGCTGCTTCCCAGCACGGCCACCTTCCCAGAGCCTCTGGGCAGCCCTGCCCATGAGCAGCTGACTCCTCCCGGCACAGCATTCCAAGCACACCTGAACAGCCCTGGTCAAACTTTCCCAGAACAACTGAGCCCCAATCCCACCAAGACTTACTTCGCCCAGGAGGGATGCAGTTTTCTCTATGAGAAGTTGCCCCCAAGTCCTAGCAGCCCTGGTAATGGGGACTGCACACTCCTGGCCCTAGCCCAGCTCCGGGGTCCCCTCTCTGTGGATGTCCCCCTGGTGCCTGAAGGCCTGCTTACACCTGAGGCCTCTCCAGTCAAGCAGAGTTTCTTCCACTACTCTGAGAAAGAGCAGAATGAGATAGACCGTCTCATCCAGCAGATCAGCCAGTTGGCTCATGGCATGGATAGGCCCTTCTCAGCTGAGGCTGGCACGGGCGGGCTGGAGCCACTTGGCGGGCTGGAGCCCCTGGACTCCAACCTGTCCCTGTCAGGGGCCGGCCCCCCTGTGCTCAGCCTGGACCTGAAACCCTGGAAATGCCAGGAGCTGGATTTCCTGGTGGACCCTGATAACATATTCCTGGAGGAGACGCCTGTGGAAGACATCTTCATGGATCTCTCTACCCCAGACCCCAATGGGGAATGGAGTTTGGAGGATCCTGAGGCAGCAGTCCCAGGAGGGGCCCCATCGCCTTGCAACAACCTGTCCCCAGAAGACCACAGCTTCCTGGAGGACCTGGCCACATATGAAACCGCCTTTGAGACAGGTGTCTCAGCATTCCCCTACGATGGGTTTACTGATGAGTTGCATCAACTCCAGAGCCAAGTTCAAGACAGCTTCCATGAAGGTGAGTCCAGCCAAAATGTTTAAGAACTCAAGCTTCTATCCTGCCAGCGAGATGCTAGGTGGAATTAAATGAGTAATTCCCCTCTCTGTACCTCAGTTTTATTAATGAGATAACATCCTCTGCTCCCCAAGGTAGCAATGAGGATAAGAACTCATAAAAAAACTTAACATGGACGTTCCAGACAAGTAGGCCTAGAAGAAAGGAGTTAGGGGTGTGGGATAAAATGCAAGAGAATCCTTGGCTAATGGTTTGTGCTTCTTAACTCTGTGAAAGACCTAGATCAGCCATCGCCACCCCATTTTACAGATGAAGACAATCAGGGTCCCAGAGTTAAAGAAACTTGCCTAAGGTCATACAACAACTCGATGGGAGAGGGATTAGAGTGCTATCTCAGTATTCTTGCCCCTTAAAGGGAATACAGAGTGAGAGTTCATAGGAGTTTGAGAAAGTAAGACAGAGGAACTCAGCCCTGGCCCCATCGAGGCTCCCTGCTGTGGCACCATCCTTTCCAAAACTATAACCACAGTTTCACTCCATCCATCCAAATTGCTCCTTTTTGTGCAGAGCCTTGGTCATTGGGCCAACGTATTCGAAGCCCACACTATGTGGCAGCAGTGCACCACATCCTCAGCCTATCATTCGTAAAGGGCCTACTGACCGTCTTTCTCTCTTTTTCTCTCTGCAGATGGAAGTGGAGGGGAACCAACGTTTTGAATAAGTCTGTGACTTAACGTCGTCAAGTATGGCATATTGTCATCAAGACGTGGAGCTGCTCTCCACCCCCCCTGGACTGCTGGGGGGATTCTAGGGGCCGGAGGGGAATATATCTGATTCCCCAGGCCCTGCAGGACTGGGGCGGGGGAGGTGGGAGGGAAAGGGAGGGGAGCTTCTTTTTAAAATTTAGAGACTTCCAGCGATCCCAGTTTCCATTTCAATCTGTATTCACTCGTAGTGAGTTTCCTTGAACGGGATTTCAAGCGGAGAATGGGGGAGTCTCACTTCCCCCCCGCGCGCTGCCCCATGGGCCTGGGCCAGTTCTCCACTCCTGGGGGCCAAGCCACCCCTGGGCCTTGGTGGGGGAAAGGCAGCGCCCACCCGGGCCAGCCTGTGCCCTGAGGGGCTCTTGACACCCACGTAGAATTCTCTACACACCAGTAACGGGATTTCAATTCCGATGGACTCTGCCGCCCTGGCGGCCCTTCTTGTGACTTTTGCGCCCCGCGCCTGGGGTGAGGGGCGCGAAGAGATGCTACGTTCCTTTCCGATGGAGAAAGGCAGACCTGCCGCTGTCACACGTGTGCTTGCACGAGTGCGTGTACCTGGTGCGGGACTCACCCGGCTGCCAGACTGCCTGGGCCTGTCCAGGTGGCCACCTCGTGGTGCTGCGGTGACTTTGTAGCCAACTTTATAATAAAGTCCAGTTTGCCTTTTTGGTACCCCTGGTGTCATGCACTGCTGTAAAAAGGGAAGTGTGGGGACCTGAGAAGGTTGGGAGGCCCAGACGGGTCTCCGGGGGTCGAGAGGTAAAATCTGGGCCTGCTGACAGCCCTGGCATTTCTTCATTCACTCATTCATTTGTTCACTCGACAGCTGAGCATGCAGTGTGCGGTCTACCCTGTGCTAGAAGCTGGAGAGTTTGGGGCTGAAACAGATGCTACACCTTGCATCTAATACTAGAGGGTATTGGAGTCTCCTCCCTGCTCCAGGCTTGTAGTGCTTACAGTGTGGGAGGGAGAAGAGGGCCTGGGAATGGGCAGCGAGCGATTCAGCTTGGCGTTTTCCTGGGCGTGGGTTTGAACTTTTGGGACACGCATTTCTTTCTTCAGCCTTGTCCTGCGGGGAAACGCCTTCCCTCTGGGGCCCTTTGGAAATGATGACCCGTTATCCTGCATGGGGCTTTCAGCCCAAAAACGCTTTTGCATCCCTGTTCACTGCAATAAAGCCTCTGAACAGGAATATTCGCACCATTTCACTAATGAAGAAATTGAGGATCACAGGTAAAAAAGTAATTTTTCCCCCACAGTTGGTGAGAGACATAAGGGGGCAACATACCCACATCACCTGCATCCACACTCTGGGTTGTCACCTCTGCCCCCAAAGCCAGTGAACCACCATTTCGATTTGTCCCATTTCAGATTACCCAAAAAGTATAGGCACCTCTTTCCCTCCAGGTCTGCAAGCTAGAGCAGGCCCCAAACTTCTGAGCAGACTACAACGGTGAAGAGAAAAGATTTCCAAGAATACTGTTTTCCTCCAAGCTTGAGAGCTCAACAGCCACAGGGTATGGTGGGGTGGGGGGGGATGGAAATTAGGAGACAGAAAGACCCAGATTCAGATCCCACCTCCATCAATTATTTGCTGAGTGGGACCTGAGCCTCAGTTTCTTCATGGATAAATTATGGCTTTAAAAAAAAATGGCACTTACCTCCCAAAGATGCTGCTAAAACTCGATAGGGTTTTTATAAGCTGAGGAGCACAGAACAGACAAGTTATTAAAGAAAATTAGAAGGCAATGGTGACTGCAAGACTTAGAGGGAACCAAGCCCTGATCTTCTCCCAGTGAAATATCGAGGCTGGATTCCAAGGGCTGAGAGCACAACTCTGAGAGTCTCCCTAAACCTTCTCTCATTCCAGCTGTGGGGCTGGGCCCTTCAGAGGGTCTCATGGGAAGGAAGACATTCCAGGGACCTGTTGCCCCTTTTCCACTTGGATGAATCTTGGATGAAACAGGAAGGTGAAGTATTCCCCTCTGCCTTCCTGTGCATCTGTTCTCCAACTTGAACATGAGAAGTGGACTGTAAGCCCCCGAAGGACCGTGTATTAGCTCTGCTCCCTTGCTGGCACCTAGCGTAGGGCCAGGCATGTAGCAGGCACTCTAGACATATTTTATTGAGAGGACCATTTCTGAAGATCAGCCCAAAGATTTGAATAGAAAGTCACCAATTTCTACCCCCTAAATTTGTTTCTACGTTCCCCAGAGGGCAAAGAGCTGTAACTCTCAGCTTTGAATCTTAAGTGACTATACGCTCAAGACACACATGGGATCTAAAGACTCCCCTGGTGGTTTTCAAAAACCAGGGAAGTCAGAGAAGCTGTAACAGACAAGAGGAGCCTAAGGAGACAGGATGACAAAATGTAAATGTGGTATTTTGGGGTCCTGGACCAGAAAAAGGGCATAGGTTTAAAAATGGGGAAATCTGAGTAATGTATGGACTTTAGTTAATAATAACACATCAATATTGGCTCATTAATTGTGACAAATAAACCATGTAAGTGTAAGATGTTAATAATAGGGGAAATAATAGGTTTGGTGATATGGAAACTCTCTGTATATTTTCACAACATTTCTATAAATCTAAATCTATTCTGAAATCAAAAATTTTTTTGAAAAGTAAAACTAAATAAATGAAAATAAAAAAATTAAAAAAACGTATGTGAGAAAAAAGAAACACCTCACTGGTGATTAGTGGTGTTGGGTGATAGGAGAGTGTGTGGGTTTTGATGAGAAGGCACCCCCATATTCAGAATCAGACCACCCCCGCCCCAACCCTGCAGGCAAGTTCCTTGCAGAGAAAAAATTAGAAGAACCAATGGTTCCACCTGCTGGACATAGAAGTATCTGCTTCTGATCCTCTCCTGGCAAGGTCCCTGTGGCTCAGACCTTCATAGCTTAGAACAGATGGATAAACTGAGGCCAGAAGAGAGGAAAGGACTTACCCAATGGCACTCCCAGAGTCGCTGCAGAAGCCAGATCCCTTCCCAGATTCCGGATTCTGCCCTGGGAAGAAAATGTAGGAGAAAGAGCTCAAGTTTCGGGGTCACAGGACTGAACTCAAGTGTTAGGTCTGCAGCCTTTTTTTATGTGATAAATATTTACAGTAACTATGTGGGCCAAGAACTGTTCTGGGTGCTGGGGATGCAGCACCGAATAAGAGAGATAAAGCTCCAGGGCTCACAGAGCCTCTATTCTAGTTGTGGGAGACATAACAAAAAGTAAATAGTCTGAAAAGGGTGTATGGTATGTACGAGGGTAAGAAGCAGGTGCTGTGGTGGAGGGTCACGGCTCTAGTTTAGAGTGTTATAATTTAAGACTCCAGGGGAGTCTTTTCTAAGGAGGTATCATTGAGCTAAGACCTAAAAGATGAGAAACAGGAAAAAGAATGCTCCAGGCCAAAGGAAAGCAAGAGCAGGGATATTTAAACAGGAAGAGACTTGACCCACTTAAGGAATAGCGAGGAAATCAGTGTGGGTGGGTCAAGGCCAGCAAGAGGAAGAGTTGTTGGACAGGAGGCAAAATATGACTGAGGGCCTTTTGACTGTCATAAGAAAGACTTTATTTCATGTGCAACAGGAATCCCTTGAGGTTGAAACGGGGATGATGTGATAGGATTCACATGTTTCAGCCATCCCTCTGACAGTGGAATGGATTAGAGGCTGGAGCAGAAGCAGAGTTAGGTTTCTGCGGTGATCCAGCCAAAAGGAGATGAGAGCTTTCACCAGGTGCAGATCAGGGTAAGTGACTGGAGGTGGGATACTTTGGCGACCGAACTAACGCTATTTGCCGATGGGTTTAACCTGGGGGTGAGGAAAAGAGAGGAGTCTTGTGTCTCCGACTTCAGCAACTGGGCGAAGAGTTGCTGTTTATCGAGACGGAGATACGATGACTATCGGGAAATTTGTAGTGTTTTCTGGTGCCTGGTGGTGGGACGAATTCGAAACCTCTCTGGATGAGGGCACATCCATCTTAGGCCTCAAGAAACGTCCATAATTTGTCACAGGCATTGAGCAGGATGGTTCAGTATAACCAGACATACAGCAAGCAAGACAATATGAGCAAGAACTGGTAGCTCCAGACTTGCACAGACTTTATACACTGGAATAATCGGTCAGTGATTTTAAAACGATTATATTTTTCAGGTTTAAAGAAATAAATTATAAAGTCGAGAACATTTACAGGGAATATGAAACAGTAATAGTGATCAAGCAGACTTTAAAAAAAGCAGCAGAACCTCTAGAAGTGAAAAAGGTGACAATCTAAAATGTAAAACTCAATTGGAAATGGAAAATCGGGAGAGTCAGCAAGTCTTAGAACCATATCAAGCATATTTTGTTTCAGGCAAAAATTATAAAACGTGCTGAGTGGCCCATTTGTTCATTGTCTCAAAACTAACTGCTCGTGGTCTGGGTAGTTTACTGAATCACAGGCTACTATAATCTGTACTAGGTCAAGTTCAGTGAAAGTATACAATCCAAAATATTTTGTTTCAGTTATGTGAGTACCGTGAAGGAAAGAAAATCACACTATTGATATAATAGAAACATCACTAAAGATCAGTATTCGAAGAAAAAAATTGTTGACATATACCGATATGGAGTGTAATTGTGTCATACAGTGGCAGCTATCTAAGTGTGAGAGTTTATTATACGATGTTCCATCACGATAACTAGAGTAACAGTAATAAATTATAAAATCTATATTGCTAAGGACATCACAGACCTGTAGAAACGACTAGTTGAAGTAAATTTCCAGAGAGCAAAGAGCTCTTCATGGGTGAGCTGATGATCACGTCATCTTCTCTATTCTGGGTGCAGGCTGATTGGTTTTACTCCAGGCAGAGGGAATCCACTGGTAGGGAGCTTTTGGGTGGTCATGAGGGGCTGGTAAAATGTACCAGAAACTAGAGGAGTCCCCAAATGCATGGCTTGTTTTCCCCCGGTGAATATTTACTAAATTCTGGAATGGCGGGGGAGACTGAGAGGCTGAGATGAAAGCTAAAAGGCAAAATAGAATCTCCCATAGTCTCCTGGTGCTGAAGGGAAGACATGGGCTTCTGCTCGCTGCAGCACGGGGAAAAAGCACTGCAGAGTCTCACTCTGTCTAGTAAATAATTCTGCTCACATTTCACTGGCCAAAGCAAGTCAGGTAGCTTCACTTAATTTCAAAAAGCAGGGAGGTGCATCACTCAAGGGAAGGAGAGCAGAAATACTGACAGCATCGCTCAGCGTGCACCACAATCCCACTGTGCTCAAGCTGTTGACTCTTGTGGGGGACAGACCCTAAGGTGGCCCCAGGATCCCTGCCTCCTGGCAGTCACTCCTTTGTATAATTCCTTCTCCCGAAGTGTGGATGGGACCTGTCCGTGACTTGCTTCTAACCAGCAGAATCTGGCAAGACAATGGGATGGACATGATGGTGTGGCCGTGACTTCGTTATGTGAGACTCACACTCTTGTGAGGAGACGCTGTCTCTCTCTGGCACTGAGGACGTGAGCAGCCAAGGCAAGAAGGCCCAGTGAGATGAGGGCGGCCTCTGGCTGACAATCGAGGCCCTGGGTCTAACTGCCCAGAACTACATTGTCAACAAGCACGTGTGTTTGGAAGTGGATCCTGCCCAGTTGAGCCTCAGGTGAGAGGCTAGCCCAGCCGACACCTTCACTGCAGCATTGTGAGACCCGGAAACAGAAAACCCAGCTAAGCTGTGCCGACTCCTGACCCACAGAAATGGTGACATAAAACACTGTGTGATAATACTAAATGTGTGATAACACTGTTACACAGCACAAGATAAGCTCTAGCTAAAACCACATGCTACACTCAGCTGTAGAGTCATCCTTCAAGTCTGTCCTTAAACCTGTTTGGATCTGTTTAAAATCAGTTCCCCTGGGAACTCCTCACTGAATCCTTAAGCTTGGTTACGCCCCTCTCATACCCTCCCAGCCCATCACGCTTCTTTGTCACAATAATTTTAACTGGTTTTCGTGTAATTATTGTTAAATGGCCGGAACTGTCTATGACATTTGTTCTTGTGTTCACTTTCATGGAAACACTGAGCCTAGTGCCTGATATATATGCCACCCAAAAACTGTTTTGCAAATGCTGTTCATCACAAGATTGTGTGTGTGTGTGCGCGCACGCGCACGCGCACGTGCAAACGGCTAAGGACTTGGTTACGAATTTAGAACCTGGGCAAGTTGCTCTGCTCAGCTGACCCTCGGATCACATGTCTGAGAAGCAGCATGAAGAGTCCTACTTCCTAGGGCAGCTAATATCTGTCATGGTGGCTACTATCAGTACTGGTCCCTTTCTATTGAGGTCCCAAGACAGAAGTTGAGACTGGGTGACAAATGATATTTATTTAGGCTTGATCCCTTGATACAGCCATACATGTAAAAATACATAATCTAAAGTCAGGGAAATAATAATGAGGTTGGTGTCGCCTCCTCTCCTCCCCTTTGGCACAGTCTTCCCACAGGCCCCCTTCCCAGCTGCTCCCTTCAAAATCCTGGAGTGTGCGGGACAGGAGTCACTTCTTGGCCGCTTCTGCCTTAGCTGCCAAATCCGCCTCTTTCTGAGCAGCTAAGAATATGGCTCGCTCCTTCTGGAAAGCTGCCAGCTCTTCTGAACTGAGGCTGAAGGTGCAGAAAGAGAGACGGTAAGTGAGTGGCCAGTCGTCAGTGGGGAGGTTTCAAGTGCCTCTCTGTCTCAGAACCTTTTCTCCCCTCCTGGACTTCCCAGCTCCATACCTTTGCTCATCTGTTGCCTCTGCCAGGAATGCCACCCCTCCACCCCCACCGCTTCTGCCTTTATTCCCTTCTTAACGCCCTGCTGGTCCTCTGAGGCCTCAGCTATAGCCCAGTCCAGATTCACTGGCCGTTCCTCTGTGCCCCAAAACACGTCATACAATGAAGTCATAGGGCTGTGCATGTGTGACTCCCCCTGAGAAGGGATCAGATTTATCTCAGTCCTCCCAGGAAAAGTAAAGATTTGAGAAGAGTAAAGCCTATTCCTATGCCCTGCTTAACCCCACTGCTCTCAGGAGACAATCGACTGTCACCTGGATGCGGGTATGACACCAGCAGCAAGAGGCCAGGAAGAGACTGAGTATTGCCCCTGCTACTGTCTGGGCCAGAGCCCTCTACCCAACATCTCACCTCAAAGAAACAATTCCTGAGGTCATCTGAAGCCCCACGAGGGAGGCCCCTGTTGGCACTGGGATCCAGTCTGAACTTGAGACAGCTGGAAAGGGCCTTTTGGGAAACTGGTCCCTGTTTGCCTTGCCTCTCTCATACTATTTCCCACGCTGCCACTACTACTATGTACCAGATCCCAGTGAACTTCTTTGCTTCTCTCTTTCACCTTCTGTTCTTCACAGGAATCTTCCCACTTCTTGCAACGCTTGCCCACAGTCCTTGACTTCTTTTTCCAGTTCTCTGCTTAGATGTCGCCTCACTTACAAAGTCCTGATAGACCCACCAGGCAAAGTCAGTTCTACACTCTGTTCTCAAGACACCTGTAGTTCCTGTCATCAACAATGCCTGCCTGGCAGTCTAATGTTCCATTTATGGATCTGCCCCCACCTCTGGGCTGTGAGCTCCACAGAAGGGCCGAGCATGGAGATCTCATTCCTAGCTTTATCTAATACCCAAAACGACGTCTAAAACCTAACAGGACTCAATAAGAGTATTCCAAATGAATGACTGGGGCTCCCCACTCCCAAGATTCTAAGATCCTTTGACTCAGAAGTTGACTCTCTGCTAATAAGCCCTCTCAGCTTTGTCCCAGCGTGAAAAACCTCTCCAGGCCCTCCCAGAACACTCACTCCTTCACCACACGAATGCCCAGGGAACGGGCAGAGCCAATTATGGAGCGGACAACAGAGGACAGGGGCACGTCCTGCAGGGCAAAGGCATCGTCCTGAGCTTTAACACGAGCGATCTCATAAATGTGCTTCAAAGTCACCAGGCCTGCCACCTCCTTCCCTGGAAAAAAAGAAGCAAGTAGCCCTTCAGGTGTCACTGCTGCCTTCCAGAGTCCGCGGAATCCCAAGTGCCTATCTTGACCCTTACCTGTCTGCCGGGCCCCCTTCTCAATCCCAGCAGCTGCCTTCAGGAAGTAGGAAACAGTGGGTTGTCCGATCTTGATTTCAAACGTCCTGTCAGGCTTAATGGAAAAAAGAAATATGAGACTAACTCTTCCTGCCTCTCTCAACCCCTGCTACTTCAACCCAGGGATGCTTCTAACCTCCTGACCCCTCTTCCCTTGACTCACCTTCCGATGATGTCCTTCCAATAGACCACAACACCAAAAGAAAAATAAATCTGCAGCAAACAGCCCTGTCACCTCTATTCTAGGCCCAACTCTGCTCAGGAAGTCCCAGTGAAACAGAGGGACAAAAAGAACTGCAATATGGCAGAGGAGGCTCAGAAAAGTTGTAGCCCAGTCCCCAACATGTGAATGGGGAAAGTGAGGCCCAGTCATATGAAGAGTCTTGCCCCAAGTCAGGAGCAGGGTAGCGACCCCAGGCGACCAACTCCAAGACTTGGTGGGATGTGGGGAAGGAGGGTGGGCAGGCGGGAGGGAAGGAGGGTGGGCAGGCAGTGGGGAAGGAGGGTGGGCAGGCGGTGGAAAAACCAACTGCGAATCAGAGTTCCGACTCTGTACCTTCACGAAGATCTTGGTAGGCAAAGGAATGCCTTCTTTGATGTCCTTTGTCTTCTCGTTGAACTCTTTGCAGAACTGGTTGATGGAAACACCTCGCTGCGAGGGAAGCATAAGGCTTAGTGCAGGGGGGAAGGGACGGCTTCCCACCACCCAGGAGGCTCCGTCCGTTCCCTCCTGCGTTTCCACTTCTCTATCTTCCCATCCTCTTTTCCCTACCCAGAGGCAACTACCACTTTATGTGCCAGATGATTTGCATGCATCATCCCTTTCTGTCCTCACAACGGTTTGTTGAAGAAGGACTCAGGCAGCCGAGCCTCCAAAAGGCTATGTAACTAACTCAAGGACATTAAGCGTGTGAATAGCAGAGCAGCACTTGGAACCGAGGCCTCCCCGACTCCAGAGCCCGCACCCTCCACCCGGGTACTAGCTCCCACTCTCCCGCGCCTCCCCCACCGGGCTCCGGCCGCGGCTGTACCTGACCCAGGATGGGGCCTAGTGGGGGCCCGGACATGGCCTGGCCCGCCCGCACGATGGTCCGGATCACGCCACCGGCCTCGGGCTTCCTGACGACCCGAGTGGCTCGGCTTATCTTCGACATGACGCGGGACTCATGGACTCAGTTCACCTCAGGGCGACTGCAAGAGACATGACTCCGGGCGCCGCCATCTTGGGTCAGAGGTCAACGGTCCTTAGATGAGGGCAGGTGAAACCAACAAAGAGCACCGTTGTTTTAGTCCTTTCGCTCTTCAACTTTAAGACAAGGAGGATGATAAAAGAACTTAAAAACTTTTACTTTGCCATGTGAAGATAGGGGAAGAGCCCAAATGGCTCGGGTACACATATTCCTTCTGGAGAGCACACAGGCACTACTTTGGACAGCTAAGCTGAAGGAGGAGGGCCTTAATGCCCGCACAGCATTGTGGGTGTAGCAGTTTCGACCACTTAGGCAAATCATGCGGATTACTGTGCGCGAGGGCGCTATCTGCTGGTCATGGTGATTATCTTTGCGTTTGAAATAAACCTAGAGCTGGTTCTTAGGTGTGGGAATCGCTTTACACTCTGATCTTGTTTCCTCGCTTGCTGTTGAAAAGAGGTATGGTTAAGGGTACAGACTCTGTAAGCAAACTGCCCGGTTGTTCCTCTTGCTGTCTGTGAACTTGATCAAGTTAATTTATGCTTAGTTTCTGCCCCTGTACAGTAAGCATTAGAATATGTAGCACCTACTCCTAGGGATTGTTGTAAGGACTGAGTTTGGAAAGTGCTTTAGAACGATACCTGGCGCCTAGTCAGGTGTGAACTGTATAATGAAGACAAGATCTTCACTGAGCCATTGTGAGGCTTAACAGGCCCATAACATGTTTGTATACATCATCTGTGTCCGTAAAATAAGGCAATATATCATTACTGGACATCATTTAACTTTTTTTGAGCACTTGCTACATGCCAAGCACTATGCTAAAGTCACTGTGTCATTTAATTCTCACAATGACATGTTTCATTATACGCCTTTAACAAATGAGAATGTTAAGGCACAAAAAGGGGGCTAAAAACACCTATCCTTTGTGTGACAGGGCTGGGAAGCAAATATTGGGGTTGTCTGATTCTAGACCTTGGAGGGCGTTTATGACTATATTGTCTCATTTAGTAAGAGGAGATAATCCATGTAAAACCACATTGTAAACAGTCTTTTTAAATAATGAATTTGTGTTAAACTCCCATTAATTAAATGTGACTGTTTCTGCTTCTAAAGTCCATCAAGTTCCTCTATAACGCTCAACCTCATTCCCCTTAATGAAGACTCTGGAACCAAGCTGGCCCTCTGATTTACTAACTGTAAGTCCTTGGATCGACAATCAACTTCTCTGGGGCTAATAATAGTTCCTGCCTCACAGGAAATTAGTTGATTCAGGTAAAGTGCTTAGAAGAGGGTCTGGCCCAGAACAAGCCAGGCTGGTATGATGTATCTCTGAGTCCTCCACACTGCCCAACCTTTATTTACAAATTTATTTGCAAACAAAGACATAAATCTTTTCTGATTGAAGGAATGAGGAAATAGATGGACATGGCAGGTGCTCAGGGAGCCAAGAATGCAGCCTGGGACAAACCAGGCTCCATTGGGTGCAGTTTCCACTTCCTGACAATGAAAGGACAGTTTTGATCATTCTGGCTCTTAAGGATTATAAGGAAGTAACTCCCTAGCCTACCTTTGGAAATGTGTGAGGTCAGAGCATTCATTAGTGAAAATGAAGCTGGACAGGTGAGCAGGGCCAGATCACACAGGCCTTGACAGCCCTGTTAAGGAGTGTGGGCTATACAGCAGGAAGCCTCGAAGAGTCTTTGCATCATATTTGCATTTCGAAAAGGTGACTCTGGCTTGGGTATATAGAGGAATTGGAGGAGGGCAAGGGTGGATGCAGGGAGACCCATTAGGCCAGGGCAGGAAGATGGTGGAGAGATAATGGTGGTTTGGGACGAATTCAAGAGATACTTAGAAGATAAAATTTATTTTAGTCAGCAGATGCTTGTGCAGTATGAACTGTGTTCATCTTCACGAATAGTAACCCAATGAAACCTTATTACAATCCTGGGAGGTATAGGTGCTATTGTTATCTCCACTTTAGAGATGAGAAAAATTGAAGCACAGAGAGACTAAGTCATTTGTCCAAACTTACACTGCTAGAAAGTGGCAGAGTCAGGATTTGAGCCCAGACCTTTTGACTCTAGGATCCATGCTCTTAACCAATCCCTAGGCTGCTCTGACAATCAACTGAACTTAGTGCTTGATGGGTAATTTGTTGGGGGAGGGGAAAGAGGCACCGAGGGTAATGCTCAGGATTCTGGCATGGAAAGTTTGGGAAAATAAATGATAAAGCCTTTTACTTTTCGTGTTGAGACATGGGAGCTGTAGGTTTATGTGGAAGATGATGAGTTGGGTTTGGAGGTGTAATGTAAGCCCTGAATGTTGGTTTTTCTTTTTTGTAACAGTAAATGCCTGACTTAAGCTCTGATTGCTGAGGCATCCACTTCAAAGATGCCTATCTGGAATAAACACATCGCCAGCTACTAGATAAAGAGCCAGTCTGCCCCCCTCCTCCACCCCGGGGATCCTTTGATTTAGAGATTTCAGTTGGTTTCAACAACCGACCATTAGGACTACTTGTTTTTTCTCATCCCATGCTTTAAATTCCAGTTCTTATGTTATAAATTCACCAATAAAGAGTGAGCCCATGAAACCCTAGCCCCTCAACCCCAATAAAAGCAGGATCCCAGGCCTGAACTAATGTGCTCCCCTGCCACCCGCTGGTGACCTGGCTGTATGGCCCCGTGTGCACCATGCAATCGCCAGGACCTATGAGTAATAAACTTTTTTTTAATTTTCAAAGTTCCCTGATGGTTATTGCTGAGGACAGCTTGCAATCATAATAAGAACCACAAGGGCCAGGCCAACTGCAACATTGGTTATCTATAGGCTGAGACCAGCACATGACAAGTGGTGTCTATGTGACACTCAACTACAGGGTCTGGTTTGGGAGTGAAGCCTGAGCTGCTGACAGAAAGGCTGCCGTCTGTAGCATAGAAATTGATAGTCCTTGAGGCCAGGGCCAGGACTGAGGTTGTTGCCCCCGGGGTGGGGAGAAGAGAACTCAGCATTTAACGAGTGAAGAGAAGAGAGGAAAGAGTGAGCAAAGAAAACCAAGGAGCAGCCACGGAGTCAGGAGTTAGGAGGAAGACCAGGAGAGCGAAGCATCTCAGAAGCTGCAGGAGAAATGTTTGAGAAAAAGGAAGTAAAGACGTCGAAATCAAGTTAAAACTGAGCCTATACCCCGCAGAAAATGGAAAAACCTGGATGAAATGTTCGCTTATAGGGAGTTTGTAGACCCCTAATGTACACAGTATGAAGAGTCACTGGCTACAAGGAGAAAGCGGAAAGACGGATGTGGACTGATGAGAGGAGATGTAAGAGGTCCCAGATGAGAAGGCCTGTAGCCCGCTTCTCAGGTGGGTGAATGGATCTCAGAAAAGTGGTTAAGGCCAGGGTTCAGTGGGTGGCTAATCTCATTCCCCTAGGAGGCAGCAAGACCCTGGGGAAAGACCAGCTGTGTAGTGACCACTGAAGGCTTGGAAGAAATGCCTGTGTCCTTGTGTCCCTGAAAGGCTCCTATAAGAGTGAGAGAGAGAGAGAGAGAGAGAGAGAGCGCGCGCGTGAATGAGAGCAGAGAAGCCACCAGCCCTGCAGGGAAAGGCTGACCAGGCAGAGGCTTTCTCAGGGTAGAGGTCCAGTTAAACCATCTCAACAGGGACCTGTGTGAACAGATAGCATCGGGTGCCAGATTCGTCCTGCTGAAATAAGGGCCAGGGATTCCAAATTTTTATCAATGGAAACAGATGGAATTGAGTCAGAGAAAAGGAAGGTTCTGTAGTTCTGTGTCTTACACATAGAAAATAGGGATTGAGATCTGTCCCCGCACACACGCACACGCTCAGCCCCGTGCTTGGTCCCCTGGGAGCCCCCTGGAGCAGCATGGAAGAGCAGACAGAGAAGAGGGAAGGCAGAGAAAGGAGTGGGCTGAGCTCCCTTCAATCTGTGATTGCAGATGTAGGGAGTTAGGGGCCTAGAATTGCCCACGGGCGGTTCGTGCCTGTTCCTTACCTCCACATTCAACTTGTTCTCAAGTCCTGCCCACTTATGTCCCCGTGGCTCCCACTAATCTTTCCATTTCCTCTGTGACTGTCTAGAGAGGAGGGTTGATATTCAGGTTCTGCCTCTCCCAACACATATTTCTCTCTGGCTGTGTGGCTTAGGACAAGTCCCTTCACCTCTCTGAGCTACAGTTTTCTCACCTGTGAAATAAGAATAATAAAGATACCTATCACACAAACTGCTGGAAGAACTTAATGAGATTACCCAGGTAGGGTGCTTAGCTCATGCCTGGCACATGGCATATGGTGAGTATTCTCTAGAGGTTAACTAGTATTGTCAGTTCAAATTTCATATTTTCTTGGCTGGATACTCAAGACAGCCTCCTCTATGGCTTCTCAGCCTCCATTCTTGCCCCACCAGTTTATCCTCTCCAACTCAGCCAGTGCCAGACCCCTGTCTAAAACTTGTTGATGTCACATATAGCTTCTTTTTCCAGAGTGTGAGTCTTGGTCCATCTGAGACACTTGTTAAAACTCAGCTCTCTGGGATCCTCCTCCAGTGTCCCAGGGGATCCTGCTGAGACTCATCGCTCTACAAACTAAAGTCTACCCTTGTTGGTATGGGATTCAAGACCCTGGAGCTAGCCCCTGCCAAATTCTCCAACCTGCTCCTCCCTTCCTCCAGTCATTCCAGAGAGCGTACACCTCCCTGGCACCCTGAGCTCTCCTGTGTCTCCCTGTCTGTGCGTATGCAGGCCTGGATGCTGTTCCTCCCCTTTTATTTCTGGCTCTATCCATCTCCCTACCCCTCAGGAAGGTCCCTGTTGTGGGCTGATATACTCCCCCAAAAGTAATATGTTGGATTCCTGACCCCGAGTACCTCAGAATGTGACTGTATACTTGGAGATAGGGCCTTTAGAGAAGTGATTAGTTAAAATGAAGCCATTATGTTGGGCCCTCACCCAATCTGATGTTTTGCTAAATATTTTAAGTAAACAGAATGCTCATACACCATAAATGTACAGCTTAATAAACTATCACAAAACGAGTACCCAGGTAAGTACCATTTAATGAAGACACCGAGCAGCACCCTGGACAGCACCTTACTGTTCCCTCTTGTTCTCGTTCCCATTTACAAACACTGTCCTGATTTTTACGCTATCGACTTTCTTGCCTTTCTTTATTTTTACCATCGAAGTATGCATCTTGAACCTACAAAACTTAGTTTGGGCTACTTCTGAGCTTTATATCAATGCAATCATATTCCATCGTAGGCTTCTTTTGCTCAGCGTGAGCTTGTTTGTTTTTATTTTTGTTCTGTTTTTTGCTTTTTTTTTTTAAATTCAGAGCTATATTGAGATATAATTCACATGTCACACAATTCAGTCATTTAATGTGTACAGTTTAGCGGGTTTTAGTATATTCCAGATATATGTGACCATCATTACAATCAATTTTGGAACCTTTTCATCACCTCACAAAGAAACTCGTACCTTTTAGCTTTCACCCCTTATTCTGCCACCCATCCTTGCCCTAATCACCCACTACTCTATTTTTTGTCCTTATAGATTTTCCTATTCTGACATTTTCTATAAATGAAATCATATAATATGTTCTTTTGTGACTGACTTCTCTCACTTAGCATGATGTTTTCAAGGTTCATCATGATATTTCCCTGCTTATGGCATGTATCAGTACGTTGTTCCTTTGTATGGCTGAATAATATTCTTATTGTAATAGATATACTACATTTTGTTTATCCATTCAACCATTGATGAACATTTGGGTTATTTTCACCTTTTGGCTATTATGAATAATGCTGCCATAAACATTTGTGTACAGGTTTTTGTGTGGACATATGTTTTGATTTCTCTTGGAATACACCTAGGAGTGGAATTGGTGGGTCATATAGTAACTCTGTGTTTAACTGTGGAGGCACTGCTGGACCATTCTCCTAGGTGGCTGCACTGTCTTACACCACCACCGGCAGTGTGTGAATGTGCTGATTTCTCTACATCCTGACAATACCTGCCTTCTTTTTTTCCTGGTCTATACGTCACCCTTTCCCATTTATTTGCATGACATAAATTTTTTGTTGGAAACTGAAGATTTTAGATAATATATTGTAGCAACTCAGTACTGGGCCTCCCCCTCCAGAGCTTGTTATTGTTATTTGCTTATTTAGGGACTGGCCGGGTCATTTTTGTGAAGTCCATCCTCCCCTGTTATGGGCTGATATACTCCCCCAAAAGTAATATAGCCTGTATAAAGCCTGTCCTTGGTTCTCAGGGAGTGCAGCCGTGGGTATGCATGCCGATGGTCATTCTGGGATGACAATAGTTTGGGCAAGGCTCTCCTTGACTGACTCTTTACCTGGCTACACACAGCTGTTAAGCTCCACTCGTTGCCAGCTGAGTTCTTTATCGTTTTCAACAATGTCTTGAGACGTTAATTGTTCCACAAACTGATCCAATCAAATTTGGACTCTGAAGGAATGGGGTTTGGGTCCCCAGATCTGTCTGAGGGTTCTCTCTTTTCCCAGCCCCACTCTCCCACCTACAACCAGGCAGAGCCCAGCCTCTTAGCTCTTCCTTCTCGTCTCCTCCCCAAATCTCTTAGCCCAGAAATAGCTTGTTGTTGTTGCATTTTGTTTGTTTTGTTTCAACATCTTTTCTCAACTAGATACGCAAATGTACATTTGGGTTATTTTCACCGGCCCTTTGTCTTTGGACACTTGAACCCAAGAATTGAAGAAATAAAGGTTGCATCTCGTTCCTTTCTTTGTCCCCCACCCCTTTTTGAAGCAATAGGGTCACGATCTAGATTAAAGAGAGAGAAGGGAGAGACTGAACAAAGGGATTTCGGAACAATACTGCAAATTTTTACCCCACCATAGATAAGTACTATTATTATTCTCATTTTATAAATAAGGAAATGGAGGCCTAGAGCGATTAAGAAGTTGGAGTTCCTGGGAGAGATTATGGGACGTAGAGCCAGAAGCCAAGGCTGAAACTTGGGCATCTGTGCCTGTTGGTGGTGTCTCAACTCTTCCTTCTTCTCCCCACCTGGACAGTGCTGGGATCAGGCTCACCCCAGGCTCCTGGAGGTCCCTTGTGGTATGGTTGTGTCCACCATGCTCTGATCCCAGCTGATCCCAGAGTTCTACCACAGGAGAAATCTTGGCTTCCTGTGGCGAAACCTGAAATTATCTCAGCCTTTTCTCCCTGCAGTCTGGTGTCGGGGGGTGATAGCACTGGGGCTCCGGTCAAACCTCAGCTCCATTCCTGCCTGGCTGTGTAATCCAGGGCAAGTATCTCCCACCACCACCAACCCCCGAAGAAAAAAACAAGCATCATTTTCCTCATCTGTAAACTGAGTTCTAATAGGAATTCAGCACACATTCACTGAGTGCCTGCTCTAGCAGGTGATGTGCCAGAAGCTGGGAATACGAAGGAGAGTGAGATTGTCCCTGTGTCCTAAGGTGGTTGTGCATACCTGGCATGGAAGAGGGCATACTGTAGGCATTCAGGGATGGAAGCTATCCAGTGGTGCAGGATTTGTATGACCAGCTGCTAGTAGCCCAGCAGTCCAGCTTGCTCTGTGGTAGCCTCTCGGGGAGTTTCTCTTTGATTAATGAATGCCTTTGTCCTTAAAGGACTTGCTGTCAGCGGCTTTCCGGTTTCATCTGGCTGCTGGGGCCTCAAAACAGTTGGCAAAGCAGTTGGTATCCCGGATTATTTTTAGGGAGTGGAGTCAGTGGGGTGTGTGGATATGGTGGGGCCCAGTGGAGGGGCAGTCTCAGAGACTGAGATCTTCACAAGCAAGAATTTGGAGATGGTGGAGGGAAGGATGCTCCCTCTCAGGAATGTGTGGGCAAACTTTGACTTATCCTTCATGACTGGGGCCAAAGGTCATCTCCTCTCTGCAAACTTTTTCGATTTTGTCAATGAAATATGCACTCTAAAAGTGCAGGTTAAGGGTTCACCCTCTCAGCTACCCTCATCTCTTGATTATGGTTCCAAGAAGACCAAGAAATAATGAGCTGTAGGGATCTTATCTGATGCATTTCTGGGTCTCTCCTGCTCTGCACCTCTGAGCCCCATCCGGCCATCCCTAAGTCATAACAACAAGGTATAGAAGTTAGGAGTTCAGATTTTGAAGTTAGATAGCTGAGCTCCACTATTGGCCCCCTTCTTGCAAAATAACCGTGACCACGTCAGGTTTGTAAATCTGTTTCCTCACCCGTAAAATGGGCGATTATCCTGCCTTCCAGTAATTACTGGGTTTATTTCACTCAAAGCACAGCAGATAGCACCTGGCACATACCAATAGACGAGATATCTCGCAACCCAGGCCGAAGGGGTTGCGCGCCTTCAAAGGTCTCCATACTCTTTGTGGCATCACGCGTGGTGTGTGCGTGCTGAAGGGCGGGAGGCCTCTTGGACACCCTGGAGTCCAGAGCCGGCCGGAGGTCACCCAGCGAGAAAGTGGCCGAGCTGGGCTGGAAGACAGGTTTACGACTCCAGTCAAACACAGCGGCTTTCTGCGGCCTCCTGCTAATGCACCCCGCTTCCTCCACCTCCTCTAGTATTTTCTTTCTCCTTCTTCCCGCCCCCCCCACCCCCGCGCTCTCTCCTCTGATTCCACGGCTTCCCCATGTGGGAGGCGGGGGCTCAGGCAGGATCTGGAGAGTTCCCAGGTTAAAGTGGGGAAAGGGGCTTCCGGCCCAGGGCGAAGGTCCTAGACTGCGTGGAAAAGGGGGCGCCCGGGTCTCTGGGAGAACCCGGGAGTCTCCAGAACTGAGGGCAGGGTCTGAGGAGCCCAAACTGTGCTACAGAGGAGTCGCTGAACCCGCGACGGTGGGCGGGGGGATAGGGAGTGGGGGCGGTTCCCTGAGACTTTGGTGGCAGGGGCTTCCAGTGCCCAGGGGGCGGAGCCAGGGGAAGGGCGTGGTCTCCCGAGAAGGGGCGGAGCTCCGCCGACTAGGGCTAATATTCTTCGCAAGGGGCGGGGTCTAGGTTGGGGCGGGGCTCTCCTATAGGCGGGGCCTTTGGGGCGGGGCATCAAGACAGGGGGCGGAGCGTGGCGATTCGCGCTCGTCCCCCTCCCCCGGCCGCGGGTGTCCCCGTGACGAGGCAGCGCGGAGCCGCGGCGGGCCGGGCCCATCCCGCCGCAGCGGCCCCGGGGCCGAGTAGGGGCGAGGCGCGGCGGGAGCGGCGCCGAGTGGGTCCCGGAGCGCCGCCAGGTGAGGCCGCCGGGGCGGAGGGGGCGGGGGCTGTGCCAGGCTGGCCCTAGCGGGCGTGGGGGGCGTGTTTGAGTGTTCTGATGACAGGGTTGTGGGTCCGAGGGCCGGCGCCCGTGGCTGTTTGCGCCCTCGCGCCTGCGGTCTCGGAGCCAGAGTGGGCTCTGCGCCAGTCCAGGCACTGCCCATGGGGCTCAGGTTGTGCAGGACTGTGTGCGTGCACGCGCGTGTTTGTGCGGAGGGGCCGCCGGGTGTGTATCTGCGTATGCTCTGGGCCGTCTTTGTGCCTGCCGCGGGCGCGGGGCGCCCGCCCGCCCCAGCGCAGTCCCTCCTGCGTGGGGATGTTTTCCAAACAGGCTTCCTGCGGAGACTGGCTCTGCTGCAACCAGAGCTGGAGGGGGAGCGCCGCCCCCACAGGCCTCCAGGGACCCGGGCAGCCTGGGGACTGCAGACAGACACCTGAGAGAGGAAGGGGGAGCGCATCCGGGAGGGGTCCAGGGGCCTGCCGCAGGGCAAGGCCAAGATGGGGAGACTGAGGCAGATGAATAGGGAGGTGAAGGTGGCCAGACAGGTGGAGATGGGGAAGAGGGTGGGAGGAGAGACGGCAAAAAAGACAGAGACAGAGAGGACAGAGTCATTGAGAAGAGACAGACAGAGGCCTAGACCTGCAAAGGGGCCAAACGATTAAGATGGACAGACAGATTCCAAGAACCTGACAGAGGGGTTACTCAGAGGTCCTGGGGCTGAGCAGCTAAACCCACGAACTGAGCCCAAGCTGAGGAGTAAGGGGCCTGGTCAAAAAGAAGCCTCTGACCACCCCAAGTTGGACCATCCCTCTGGCCCCGTCAAATTTTCTGACCCTTTATGTGGCTTCTCCCCCTTGGTTCCATTTCACTCATCAACTCCCGCCGACCGCCCCCCCACCTCCCACCACCCCCATCGTATCCCAGCAGCCCTGGCAGTTTAGGAGAGGCAGAGGTGAAGTGGTTGCCATAGCAACAGAGGCAAAGAAAGGTCACTCTGGCTTTAGCCTAGGTGGCCCTGCAGCAGGCCAGAGCTGGCACTGAGGGGGTTGGGATGGGAGGCTACAAAATTATTTCCTTTCTGTCCAGAATGGTGCTGGAAGGAAACCCTGAAGTGGGGTCCCCCCGAACTTCAGACCTCCAGCACCCTGGGAACCAGGGCTCTTGTATCCTCTCTTCTCCTGGTGAAGATGCGCAGCCAGGCGAGGAGCCCATCAAGTATGGCGAACTCATCGTCCTGGGGTGAGCATCCTTGATCCAGGTGTGGCGGGGTACTAGGCACCCCCCAGGGCAACCAAGCCCCAGTTCTCCCCACCTATGATCTGCTGTTTGTCCCTCCTCACCTTCCCAACTGAGAGAGTTAACCAAATCCACCGTTCATTTATCTTCCCGTTTTTCATAAATTACTGAGACAACTCTTAACTGTCCACTTAAGTTTCAGAAAAAAAGTAACACTGTTGCCTTTCATAAAGCACCTAGTGTGTGTGTGTGTGCACGTGTGCGCGCGTGTGTGTATGTGTAGTCTGGGGCGAAGAACTCGAGTTCTCCAGCAAAATTGCTTGGTTCAAATCCTGCCTCTGCAAGTTGCTTAACTTCCCTGCGCTTCCGTTTTCCCCTTTTACAAATAGGGACGATGATAATAATACCTCAGAGGGTTGTCGGAAGGAATGAATGAGGTGATTTCTGTAAAGCACGTAGAACAGTGCCTGGCACATATCAAGTGTTCTGGGAGGCAGGCCTGTGCCAAGCCCTTTCATGGACATTATTTCATTTCAATCTTCACAAAGATGCTGTGAGGAAGGAGGTGAGAAAACCGAGGCTCAGAGAGGGGAAGTGACTGGTCCAAGGGCACACAGCTGGTAAGTGGCAGGGCTGGGATTTGGACCCAGGTCTTTCTTACTCTAGGTCTAGTGCACTTTCACTAAGCCACAACTGACCCTCACGCAAGAGAGAGAAGCGACGTGAGTTGGTGGCTGGGTAGACCTCACACCTTCACCACCCATTTAGCTTATTGCTCAGGCGCAGATCCCTCTTCCTCCCGCATCCATACCTACTTTTGGCCTGTCTCTGTGCCATCTGCCCTGAAGAGAATATCTGATGAGCTATGCTATCATTATGATAATTATATGAAAATAATAATGGCTACTGTTTGTCGACATGTACATGCCACGTGCTTTAAAAAAAAAATAGCTAACATTTAACAAGGGCTTACTGTATACATACCAAACTCTGTGCCAAGCATTTTTAAATATTTTATCTCATTTAGTTCTCCCAATGAACTCAAGAGGTAGGTCTGATAAATGGCCCCATTTTATAGAGGCCATGCAATAAGTGGAAGAGCCAGGATTTCAGTCAGGCCCATCTGATCCCCAGCCTGTGTCCCGAAGTGCCCCACGCCCATGTGTGGGAAGAGCTCACAAGGGCATGAGTGATGCCCCTCTTGGAGGTGCTTGCATTAAAATAGCAGCTGCTCGGTGCCGTGGTGTCCATGTCAGTGTTGCAAAGACAGGGCTGGCTTTGCCTCTGAGGATGAGGCCACTGGGGGAGAGCACAGACCTAAGTAAGGGTCGGGACCTCTTGACAGTCGGTAGTTCTCTGCAGAGCAGTGAGTCCCCACACTGACTACATCAGAGCCCCCTGGAGAGCACATCGAGAGTACCCAGTGGCAGGCCCATCCCAAATCTACAGAATCAGAATCTCCGTGCATGGGGCCAGGGAATCTGTATTTTAAAAATCTCACCAGGAGATTCTGGTTCAAGCGGTCCATGGCTGTATTTGGCAGCTCTTTCTTCTGTCACTCCTGCTGCAAACCTCCTCGGTTTCCCACTGCTTACGGAGTAAAGTCAGACTCCTCAGCCTGGTGTTCAGGGCCCTTCCGCCAGCTTCATCTTCTCCTACTGCACTTCATCACCCGAGTCATCACTTCCCAATCTCACCCACTCTGCCAGCCTTGGGGACTTTGCTCAGGGTGAGCCCTCTCTCTAAAAGGGCTTTTACAAGAGGCTGGAGTCAGACAGACCCGAGTTCAAATCTAGACTTTTTCACTTACTAGCCTGGGACCTCAGGCAAGTCATTTTACCTCCCTGAGCCTCATTTTTCCTCATTCGTAAAATGGGAAGAAAGATACTTGCCTGGCAGAACATTGCACAGATTCCATTAGGTAATTAATAACGCAAAGCACCAGGAACACAGGAGGCTCCAGTACATGGCAGCAGTCAAGGCTGTGACTCACCCCATCTTTGCCACATCATTCCCTCCGGACAAGAGCTGGAAAGGAAGGTAGAGATATAACATGTATGCCTATATGGAGGTGGTGGCATTATGGATCTATTTTTCTCTTCCATTCTGGTTTCCAGTAGTACTTGTGGTGTAATAAACGGCAGTTTGCTAAAGCCGACTCCTTTCCAGTTCTTCAGCATAGGTTTTCCCTCTCCCAGAAACCCGGTCCTGGGGTCAGAATTCCCTTTTCCTGCCTCTGGACCTGTGGTACACTCGGCTTGTGCCTGAGTCATGGCAGATGACACCCAGGTTCCTTGAAAGTCTGAGGACCCCCTCTCTGACCACTAGGGCACAGAACCGACCTGTGGTGCATCACCTGTGCCACCCCAGTGTCCAGCACCTGGCCGGGCATGGCTCACAGGTCTGGGAAACACTGGTTAATTGGATGAGAGGCCTTTTGAAGGTGTTCTGAGCCCCAGCCCGCTCCCCAAAGGCACTGATTTGACATAGTTCTGGTTTCGGGTGGTTCTAGGGCTTGTTTATCAAGGTAGAACCTGCCCAGAAGTTGAGTTTCTCCTCGTCTCTCAGGGGCTCGATTTCTCTCTCTCCCCCTGCAACCCTTTCTTCTTAATTTCCACATCCACAGCTACAATGGGTGTCTGGGAAATGGGGACAAAGGCCGCCGGCGAAGTCGCCTAGCCCTGAGCCGCCGGCCACATGCCAACGGAGTGAAGCCAGACGTCATGCACCACATCTCCACACCGCTCGTCTCCAAGGCAAGCAGTTTGTCCCAGCAGAACCAGGGCGCTGGCCCTGCCCTGCCCTCCCTGCCCAGGCCCCACCGGAGCAGGAGAGCCCACTGTATCTCACTCACTGCCTGTTGGGCTGCCAGAAAAATGGTGTTGATTGGAGAGCCTTTGCAGTGTGCACGGTTCTTCCCAGTCTGCAGAGCATTTCCTTGATCACCAGACCCCATTCATTGGACAGAAATGACCAGCATCATTTTAGAGGCAGCCAAGCTCAGACGGGGGATGTGACAGTCACACAGCGATGGCAAAGGAAAAGCCTTCAGGTTACAATTCGAGCTCTGCCGTTTCTAGCTCTGTGACTTTAGGGCAGTTTCTCCTCTCTGAGCTGCAGTTCCCTCAGCCATAAAATGGGTGTGACCACCATGGGGTGGCCAGAGGGAGCAGACAAGGTAACTGAGTAAAGTCCTGGCTTCACTGTACACCCTCTGCGAAGGGTGGAACCCCTCTTTTCCCAGGAGTGGCCCCAGCTTCTGGTTTAGAAGCTTACACTGCTCATGGCCGCATGCCCTGGGAAGTGACTTCTTTCTCTCCACCAGGCACTGAGTAACCGTGGCCAGCACAGCATCTCATACACACTGTCCCGGAGCCACTCGGTCATAGTCGAGTACACACATGACAGTGACACAGACATGTTCCAGGTATGCTCAGGCCCCTCCATGGGCCTCCTGGCCACTGGCCTCAGTGCTTGGCCCTGCAGGCCTTCCAGAGTGAGGCTGGGGGACCGAAGGTCATGGGGAAGGTGCTTTGGGGGTCCTCGGTGCAGTCGACCACTCTTCAAATGAGGAAGCAGGATATCCCAGTGAGGGCTGTTGACTTCCCAGAGTCACACAGCAAGTCAGTGGCTGTGTTAAGATTCAAACTGAAGACTGGACTCCCCGGCTGCAGGAGGCCATACAGTTTAGGGGTTCAGTGTAAGTGTCACACTATCTGGGTTCAAATCCCAGCTCCATCGCTTATTAGCTGAGTAACTCTGGGCAAGAGTCACCTAACCTCTCCAGGCCTTGGTTTCCTAATCTCTCAGGTGGGGACCATAATAGTACCCACTCCATAAAATTGTCGGAAAGATTAACTGAGATATCGCACATACAGTGCTTATCATGGTATCTGGCATAGAATAAACACTTACTAAAAATTCACTATTTGCTGCTAATATGTGAGCGCTCTCAGACCATGGGTATTATCTTTTTGCTGTTCTGTCAGCAAATCTTTTAGTTTTTATTGAATGGGGTGCTCCCCAGAGCTGTGGGAAAGGTGAAGGAGAAGCCCCAGACCTCTCTGATTGGACGTGGAGGCCCCCGGGGAGTTGGGATGGTGCTGCCCCCTTATCCTTTGGTGCCTTGCACACCAAGCAGCTGCCGGGAATCCTGGGGCGGGAAGCCTGTGGGACTGACCTGTGCACACAGCATCCCACCCCTTCCTCACAGATCGGCCGCTCCACGGAGAACATGATCGACTTTGTGGTGACAGACACTTCCCCTGGAGGAGGGGCGGCTGAGGGCCCGTCTGCTCAGAGCACCATCTCTCGCTATGCCTGTCGCATCCTCTGTGACCGCCGGCCACCCTATACTGCCCGCATCTATGCCGCTGGTTTCGATGCTTCCAGCAACATCTTCCTTGGAGTGAGTGAGCCCCCAGGCAGGGACCGGCGCTTCATCTAAGAGTGAGCTCAGGGGTAGGCTGGGGAGGGGCAGTATTCTGGGGTGATGGACCAGCCCACAATAATCATGACCATGACCTATGCAGGGATTAGCAACCCCACTTAACAAATGAACAGAGTGAAGCTCTGAGAGGTCAGGTGATGCCCGAGGTCGGACAAAAACAATTCTGGTCCTTTCTGGGCCACCTCTGACCTTGAGGGTAGAGGGGAGCACCCCAGCTTGCAGCCTGCTGGGGGCCACTTGGGGATGTGGTCTGATCCCACATGTCATCCCAGGAGCGGGCAGCCAAATGGCGGACCCCAGATGGCCTGATGGACGGCTTAACCACCAATGGGGTCTTGGTGATGCACCCAGCGGGCGGCTTCTCTGAGGACTCGGCCCCAGGTGTCTGGCGGGAGATCTCGGTCTGTGGGAACGTGTATACTCTGAGGGACAGCCGCTCAGCACAGCAGCGGGGGAAGCTGGTAGGTGGCCTGCTCCATCCCTGGCCCCTCACCTGTCATCCCGCCAAGGGCTCTCCCAGTCTGCCTCTCCCCCTGCTCAAGCCAGGAGAGGGTCTCCAGCCCTTCTGCACAAGGGAGCCCCAACAGGCTTCATCTGGGGGCACATGCCACTTGTTCCACAGAGGAGACCAGACCAGCGTCCCCAGGTGTCTCCCACATGGAAGTCCGTGGGGCGATGGGAAATGGAGCACATGCAAACACACTGTGCAGTACCAAGTGGCTTAGAGGATGCCGGCAGCTTAAAAAATCACACCGTCTTACGAGGGTGACACTTGGCCCATGTGTGAGCAGTTTATAGCCTAAAGTGTTGGCAGTTTGTAACGTGTCTGTCACATTCAGACGGGTTTAGCTTTATGATCCTCTCCCAGTGGGAAAGGGTCCATGGGGTAGTTCTGACACAGAAGGCAGTGAATGCTCCACCTAGAAAACTAACGTTAGGGGTTGGGAGAGGGTCCTAGACAGAGGTCGGAGCTCGACCGAGGTCGTGTGGCCAAGCTCCTCCCAGGGACCCTGCGGGGCCCTTCCTGGATATGCATGTGTCAGGCAAGGAGAAGCCAAACTGCAAGGAAAAGCATGGCTTATCTTTCCAGAGCCTCAGTTGTACTGGGAGATGTAGGGAAAAATTATTTTAAAAATTACCCACGTGCGAGTTTCACTAGCGTGCGTGCGTTGAGTACCTACTAAGATCCAGGCACGTGCCAGGTGTTTACATTGATCGATTCGTAAGAACCACTTGACACACAGGGAAGCGGAGTCCATCTGGAGGATGAGGGAACCAACACACAGAGAGGTCGACCACGGACACAGAGTTAGTAAATGGCGAGGCCAGAATTCACACCCAGGCACTCTAGCTCTACAGTCTGTGCTTTACTCACAGCCCTTAGGACAGCTGCTTTGGGCTCAGTCCCCAGTGTTTCGGGTAGAAAAGTGTCCTGCCTCCGCCATTAGGGAGAAGCCTGGGAAAACATCTTAGAAAAACCTCATTTGGGTCAAACCAGGCCTCCTGATTTGACAGATGAGGGGACCAAGGCCCATGTCCCACTGAGAGTGGGGAGGCCTGCGTGCCTGGGAGCTCTCACCTGGCCTCCCTCCCACGTGGCTGCTTGGTCATTCTCCCTCCCTACTTCAGCCCTCCCTGCTCCTCAGCGCCTGCCACTGCCCCTCTGCCCCAGCTGGCCCTGATGGTCCAGGGTGCCCTCTCCAGGGGGGTTCGGTGGGATGGGTGGGTGGTGAGGATGGGGAGATGGCTGCTCGACGGCAGAGACTCGGGGGGCCTCTTGGGCAATGAGGCCCTTCTGTTCCCCTGGCAGGTGGAAAACGAGTCCAACGTGCTGCAGGACGGCTCCCTCATCGACCTGTGCGGGGCCACGCTGCTCTGGCGCACGCCGGCGGGGCTGCTGCGCGCACCCACGCTGAAGCAGCTGGAGGCCCAGCGGCAGGAGGCGAACGCGGCGCGGCCCCAGTGTCCCGTGGGCCTCAGCACCCTGGCCTTCCCCAGTCCGGCCCGTGGACGCACGGCACCCGACAAGCAGCAGCCCTGGGTCTACGTTCGTTGTGGCCACGTCCACGGCTATCACGGCTGGGGCTGCCGGCGAGAGCGCGGCCCCCAGGAGCGAGAGTGTCCTCTCTGCCGCCTCGTGGGGCCCTATGTGCCCCTGTGGCTCGGCCAGGAGGCCGGCCTCTGCCTGGACCCTGGGCCGCCCAGCCATGCCTTTGCACCCTGTGGCCACGTCTGCTCCGAGAAGACTGCCCGCTACTGGGCCCAGACACCACTGCCCCATGGCACCCACGCTTTCCATGCCGCCTGCCCCTTCTGTGGGGCGTGGCTCACTGGCGAGCATGGCTGTGTCCGCCTCATTTTCCAGGGGCCACTGGACTAGGCTCCCTGGGGCACCCTGTTGCCGTGCCCACCTGCCCGCCCAGGTCCCCCACCTCCTGCAGCCCAGAGGGAGCTCTGCATGTGGGACTCTACACATAGCCACACAAGATGGACGCATTGGATGGGCTGTGCCCCTTTCCTTTTAACTCTGGCCCCCAAGGGGGTCCCTGAGACCCCTACCCTGGTCAGAATGATGGGGCTCTCAGCACCAGCTCTGTCCCAGGCTGACGGAGGGAAGCCCGCCCCCCACGCCCTGGCCCTTCCTGGGGCATCTCACATCATGCCGCCTACACTGTGCCCTTGGGGGAGTGAAGGGGCCACGGGCCCCTGACCCCCAGCCTAGGCTGTGCCCTGAGCCTGCCGACCCAGTTCCAGATATTCACCCTGCTGCTGCCCTGGGTTCCTCTATAAACCGTGCTGCTCAGCTGCCCTCACCAATCCCATGTGTCCCACATGTGTGCGGTGCCTCCAGCCCCTGAGTGAGTGACAGGTGGGCGGCAGGCTGGGAGCAACATCTGCTGACTCACTATGGGCTGGACTACATGCCAAGTGGTCTCTGGGGACTTGGAGACAATTAGACCTGGTTCCCTTCCTGGTGGGGTTCACAGTCTAGTGGATGACAGACCAAATTACTGAATGACAGCACAGCCTCCTGTGTGCCAGCATCAGAGAATTATCAGTGGCTGTGGAGCAGGTCTCACCGGCAGGTAGAAAAGTGAAGGAGGCTTCATTGACGAGATGGCATAGGAGCTCAGCTTAGATGGCTGCATGGGAATCCCCGACAGGAAGGGGGGTGCTTCAGGCAGAAGGGAGAGGCGGAGCACAAGTAAGCAGGGAACTGAGGGGTTCAGAGTGGCTGGGTCAGGAGCTGCCGGGGGACAGGAAGGACGCCAAAGCAAGAGGGGGAAGCGGTGCTGATGGAGAGGGTGCTGGATGGAGGATTCAGAACCTCACTTGTGGACAGTAAGGAGCTGAGGGAGGCGAGGACTCGTGGTTCCAGAGTGTTGGCTGTGACACGGGCCTGCCATTCCTGAATGGCCACATGTGCCCGGCATATGCCAATGATGACAATGGCTACGTTCATTGTGCACTCACCAGGCACTAGGTTCTGCTTCTCTGAGATTTGGCTATTCAGTCCTCACAGGAACCCAAGGTGGGTGGTGTTACTATTTCTGTTTACAGGGAAATTAAGGTACATCCTCCAAGTCACACAGCTAGAAAGTGGCCAAGCCAGTTGTGTATCCACACCTGCCTGCCTGGCCTCAGAGCCTGTCCTCTTCTCCACACTATGTTGCTTTCCTTGGATGGGTGGGAGGAGTTGGGAAGGCAGCCCAGGTAACAGTAAAGGGAACAGTGTGGGCAAAGGCATGGCAGGAAAAATGCTTGATGACCAATGACCCAAGTGTGGAGGGGGCAGAAAAGAGAATTGAGAAGTGGGGACATTGGGCTAAGGCCTGCTGGGCCTTGGTCGTCCTGGAAGCCAAATCTGAATGGGATCCCTATTCATCCTGGCAAAGTGTCAGCACTTCCTGAGAGCCAAGGCAAGCTTAGGGTGCTGCTCAGTTTGCCCCCAGCCATTCCTAGGGGGAGTGAGCTAGGAAGACAGAGGTTCTGGAGACATAAAAGCCTGAAGAGGCTCTGAATACAAGCCTGACCTAGGCATCATCCCCAGTGGAAGACAGCTGCTTTAGGGGGTACAGATTCCTAGGGGAGGGACCTGCCCCAGGCCACACAACTGGTCGGAGCCACCAAGAGCAGATCTGGGGCTGTTGAGATGACAGCAGGCACCTGTCAGTGGTTAGAAGGGGGCGTGATCAGATTCCTGCTTCCAGAGCAGAGCATCGCACTCTGCCACAGTCGGGGAGCCTAGCTGGGGATGTTGGGAGCATGACAACTACATCCCCCCACCCCCCGCTAGAAATCTAACTCTTTCAAGTGGTTTTCTCTTCGGACCCGATCGGGAACCAGATGGGAATTTTTCAATCCCATTTTCAGCAGGGAACCTCAGGCTCTAGAAGAGAGATGAGCGAAGGGCACAGGCACAACTCCAGGGAGAACTCAGAGTTGGTGGTGGAGGGTGTCAGACAGTCCCGCTCTTGGCCCAGCTCTGCCCCTTTCCAATGCTTGGAGCCTCAGTTTCTTCAACTGTTAAATGGAATAACAGTCCCGTCAGCACGTGGTTGTGAATTATGGAGTGTACCTGTAACAGTAGGTACTTAATAGTTACTTCCTCACCTCCCCTTTCTTCTTTGCTGTGGAGAACAGCCAAGGCTGGGGGCAGTAATGACTCCAGTGAGTGGCTCCACATGATACCGTGTGCATGTGTGTGCTACGGCAGATGGAGAGAACAGTGTGGTGGAAAGTCTGAAGAAGGCGTTGGACACTAGTTCAGGGACATCTGAGGACATGCTGGGTAGCCTTAGGAAAGTTGATGAACTTATTAGCCTGTTTACCCATCTGTACAATGGGTACAATGATATCCTATCTCAGGGTTTTTGCAAGATTGAAATGAGATCCTCCATGTGAAGCTGCCAGCACAGGATCTTAGTAAGGCTTAGTCAGATTAGCTGTGATCATAAAAATGCAGCTTGGTTGGGGCTTCCACAAGTATTAGGATCTTTTGCTGGTCTGAGCTGCCCCCTCGTGGCAGTGAACTGCACTACCTCCTTTACTGGTGTCAACTTCACCAAAGTCAGAAGACTTTATACCCCACTTAAAGACAATGAAAGTTGAAGCACAAGGAAGAAAGAGGGTTGATTTTCTAAGGACATAGACCAATTTGAGCTCCTCAGTATAATGATAATCATCATCAGAGTTAACAGCTAGTAGCACTGCTGTGCCAAGCAGGGCTTAGGCACCTTTATGAATGAGAAACTGGAGCTCATGGTGGGCAGATACTGCTCTGGGCCTAGACAAAGGTGTGGCAAAGGCAGGTAAGGAGTTTGGGTGGATTTCAGGTATCCCCTTCCCGCACCCCTCTCTGCTCAACACTAGGGGGCAGCACTGCCCAGTCAACACAGCTCTCAAGACAAGGAAATCTTTCAGAGTGGAAACAATTATTAGCCCGGTTTTCCTGCTGAGAAAGCCAAGACTCAGAGAGATAAAGTGACCCACCCAAGGACACGCAGACAGTAGCCGGTTGAGGCCCGATTCGACTTTAGATGGCCTGACTCCGCCCCTACTCTGACTTGGGACCCTCGCAATGCTCCCCACTCAGTCTGGCTGGGCACCAGGCACTTTCACACGCCACCGTACCCTACCCAGGCCTGTGACACCATCCAGACATGAAAGAGTGAACCTGAGACCCGGCTGTGCCCTGGGCAGCCTTTCTGGGTCGCAGGTGGCTTTCTCATCCATTAGGAAGGTACCCGGCAAGCACCAAGAAACTGCCCTCGCCTCTTTGTGCTGAAAAAAACTGAGGCTCGGAGATGTTCAGCGGCTGCCGCCAATCCCCGCGCCCCCGACCCCTGCCGCCCCCAGTGAGTCGATGGTAGCGCAGGCACCGGGTGGGACCATCAGCCCAGGCAGGAGCCCGCTGGCCCGTAGTTTCTATTCCCAACACGGAGCGCTTTGCAGTCTCCAGTCTCCACCTCCCGATCCTCGAATCCACTCAGGAAGTAGCAGCCACCTTACTCCCATTGTGCAGGTTCTCGCCTGCAAAACTGAGGTCGGGGGACTGGGAAAAACCTCAAAGGAGAGCGGAGTTGGGGCTGTGTATGTGGGGAGAAAACCCCTGGTACTCCGCCCAGGACACTCACGCCGCCCCTTCGGGACTCGGGGGACCTTGTCAGCCCAGTCTGCCGAGACTAGGCCGCGGCTAGGCGGGCCACGCAGGTCTCCGCCCCCGCGCGAGCGCTGCCTACGTACCAAAAGCCAAGGCCGCGCGGGCCATCCCGCGTGCGACCCCGTAGAGCCTGGAGGCGGGAAGCGGGCGGGCCGGCGGAGCTCGTCTCGGCACGCCTATTGGCTGGAACCGACGCCCATCCGGGCCCCGAGGCCCGACAATTGGCCGGCGGGGGCGGAGTTTGCGGAGCCCCAATGAATGCGGGAGCCGGAAGCAGGAAGTGAGTTTGCGATCGGAGCAGCTACTGCAGGTGAGACACGGCTCCCGGGTTTCGGGGTCACAATGTGTCATCCTCGGGGGACAGGGCGAATCTGGACCGAGAGCAAGATAACATTCCCATTCTTCCCCCCCCAATCCAGTACCCCCTCTAAAGTCGTGGCGGCCCCGAGGCTGAGGAAGGCTCCGGGCAGTGAAGGGTTAACACCCCTTTCAGAACCCGGGGGATTGTACTATTGGGGCGGAGCTTTGGGAGTGGCGGGGAATGCTGGAAACACTTTCAAGGTGGAGAGGAGCGTGTGGAGAATGCCCTGGGTTGGGAGACGCCCCGGTTCCCAACGGGGCTGTGAGACCTTCGTGATTTGCTTGGTCTCACTGAACGGGTCAGCCTCTCTGTAAAGTGAGTTTTCTTCCAGCTCTGAACTTTGTGGCTTAGCTGCCCTGGCTGAGCACAGGGAAAGGGCAGGAGCCGTTGTAAACGTAGAGGCATGAGAGTGACACAGATCCCGGGAGCAGAGAGAGAGGAAAAGAGCCCAAGGAAAACCGTTTACTGCTGTGGGTACATTCCGTCCCATGTGACCTCATCAATTTGCACACCCACTTGGTAAGGCTGGGGTGGTTTATCACCCCCATTTTACAGAGGCGGAAACTGAGGCACAGAAGAGTGAAACAATTGATTTGATTTTAGAAGCCTGGGGCTGAGTCAGGTTTGGAACCTGGGTCTTCCAGCTGGTAGCCTGGGACCCTGTCCTTGTGGGCACAGTGTGAATGGAATTGTAGAACCTGCAGGAACATTCTGAAGAGGAGGCTAAAAGGTCAGAGAAGGAGGTGGGGAGCCAGGAGGGGCCTGGGCAGGGATTCTAGAGGTGCAGATCTCTGCTTCTGACCCTTCCCTTGTGTTATTAGGCGAAGCTCCTTGCCCCTCTGGGCCTCAGTTTCCGCATCTGTAAGACTAGGTAGTTGGAGTCAATCTTTAAGGTTGAAGGGTCACAGGCCAAATATGACTTAACGATGTATTTTGTAATCACCTCGGGTGAGTCACCTAACCTTCTCTGAGCCTCAATTACCACATCTGGTGAATGGGTCCAATGGTAGTCCCTTCCTTATAGGCCTTTGGGAGGATTAAATGAGATCATGAGAGTACAGAGCCAGGTGTGTGCAGTTGGTGTGGGGTGAATGATGGCTGTGACGATGGTGATGGTTCCCAGCAGGGCCCATGGCGGACACCCAGTACATCCTGCCCAATGACATCGGCGTGTCTAGCCTGGACTGCCGCGAGGCCTTCCGCCTGCTGTCGCCCACAGAGCGCCTCTATGCCCACCACCTGTCACGGGCTGCCTGGTATGGAGGCCTGGCTGTGCTGTTGCAGACGTCCCCTGAGGCCCCCTACATCTATGCCCTGCTCAGCCGCCTCTTCCGTGCCCAGGACCCCGACCAGCTGCGCCAGCATGCCCTGGCTGAGGGCCTTACCGAGGAGGAGTACCAGGTCAGTTCTCTGAGGCCCGCCTGCCTTTCTCAAGTGGTTTCTGGGTGCGAGGGACCAGGAGGCAGGGGTACAAAATTCTTTCTCTCTTTGGATTAAACTCCAAATTACAAGTACTGGAACCTCCCCTCCTGGAGCCTCAGTCTTCCCATCTGCAAAATATGCTTGAGAGTAGTCTGTATCTCTTCGGGTTGTGGTGACCCAGCTCCAAGATAAATGGCGGCTGCCATGATCATAACAAGGGCTGTGAGTAAAGGAAGTGGCTGTGGAGATTCAGGGGTGGTAGAGGAATGAGCACCGGGTAGGAATCAGGAGGTCTGCCTTCTAGACTAGGTCTTCCTTTACCATGTTGTGTGTTCCTGGCTAGAATATTCTGCCTGGCCCCTGGTTTTTGTCCGGGGGTGTGTTGGCCAAGTAATACATGAATGAATTCTTAATGCATTGCAGCAGTGCAGAAAGACGTAAAACAAAACACAAAAATCACTCATTCTCAGTGCCTTTCTCAGAGGTAGCCACTGAGGATGGTGGGGTAAACAGCCTTTTCAACCCTGTCTGTATTACGTACCTCCACACGTAATACAGATGTGCACATGTATCAGTTTCTTATTTTCTCTTTTACATAAATGAGGTCACACACTCTATGTTCTTATGAGTCTTGCTTTTTTCACAGAACACCATGTCTTGGAGAACTTCCATGGAATACATATAAGTCCACCTTATTCGTTTTTATTGACTGCGAAGCATTCCAAAGCAGTGTACGCTATAATCAATTTAATCTTTTCTTTATTGCTAGACATTCAGTTGTTCCCAGTCCTTCTCACAAACAGTACCACAGTGAGCATACTTGTGCACATATGTGAGTAGTATCTATTTCTAGAATTGTGGGGTCAAAGGCTCTGTACATTTACACTTAATTGGTGGTGTTAAATATTCTAAAAAGCTTCAGCAAGAATGTATGAGAATCTAGCCTGTTTTTCTATATGAAAAATAAAGGGATTGAATTGCTTATCTCGGAGCCGAGGCCCAGGCTGTTTCTTCTAACTTATTTGAACTTTGTGTAATCACATCCTGTCTCTGGGCCTTGATTTACTGATTAAAAGAGTTAAAAGCTGGGGAAGTACTTATAAATGGACAAGTGCTACCCAAGTATTGCTATTTTCAGTAGGATTCTTTTGTTCGTAAGTAGCAGAAATCCACCTCAAATTGACTCGAATGAAAAAGAAAATCATGACTTCTGGTTTCTAGCCCGGCACGTGTGGAGCCTAGAAGTCACCAGTCTATCCTAACAACAAGTAAAACTTGAACAATCAAAAATTCTTCTCAGATTCTTAAGAGAAGTGAAATCACAGGGCAAATTGTTGTCCCCCAAATTAGAGAGAGACAGGCAGGTACAGAGTATCACAACCTACCAGAGCAAAAATTCACCAGCAGAAGCCTCCACTGGAGCCAGCGCTGGGCTAGGAAAACCTGAACTGTGATTGATGAATCACTGTAGACTCAGCGTAGACAACTCTGAGTTTTAAAAATTCCAGGGGATCCCCATGCTTTGGGGAATTTTCCCTCTAGGAGCTTGACCTGGTTCTCACAATGAATTTCAGAGATAGAGCCCCTCTTGCTTCCGGCAGGAGGAGGAGAAAAGGAACCGTTTTTGAAATGCTCTAGGACATTCTGTTCTTCTCAACATGGTTGGCTCTCAGGAGAAGATATTTAACTAGAACCTAATATGCCAGGGTTTTATCTGAACCTAACTGGAACCTGGCTGACCTATGGGAGGGAAAGAATCAACTCCAGCGCCCTCAAGCCATATTGTGAGTAAAGGAAGCAGCTGGGACATGGGACCGAGAAGTACGCACGAAGTTCTCAGTCCAGGCACAGGCTCACTAAAAGACTGAGACCTAATCGTGGGACTGTAGAACCTTCCTCTGCCCCCACACCTCACCACCACATTGCTAATGGCCTATTTATAGCAGTTCCTTTAGCCAGTACATCATGTCTGGCCATCAGGAAGAAAATTATGAAACATACTAACTTGCAAAAAACATGATTTAAAGAGACAGAGCAAACATCAGAACCAGACTCAGATAAGGCAGGAATGTTGGACTTACCAGACCTGGAATGAAAACAACTGTGATTAATATGTTAAGGGCTCTAATGGATAAAGTAGACAATAGCTGGGCAATGTAAGCAGAGAGATGGAAATTCTAAGAACCAAAAATGCTAGAAGTTGGAAACTAACAGAAATGAAGAATGCCTTTGCTGGGTTTATTAGTAGACTTGACAAAGCTGAAGAAAGAATCTCTGGGCTTGAGGATATCTCAACAGAAACCTCCAAAACTGAAAAGCAAAGAGAAAAAAGACAAACCCCAAACAACAAAAAACAAACCCAGAACTGAAAATCCAAGAACTGCGGGACAACTGCAAGAAGTGTAACATATATGTAATGGGAATAACAGAAAGAAAAGAAAGAGAGAAAGAAACAGAAGAAATGTCTGAAACAGTAATGACTGAGAGTTTCCCCTCAATTAGTGTCAGACACCAAACCACAGATCCAAGCAGGATATTAAGTGCAAAACCCCTCACACACCTAGGCATATCATTTTCAAACTATAAGAAATCAAAGCTAAAGAAAAAATCCTGATAGAAACTAAAGGAAAACTACTTGCCTATACAGGAGCAAATATAAGAATTACTTCTGAGAAACCATGCAAGCAGGGAGAGAGTGAGTTGAAATATTTTAATGTTGAGAGAAAAAGCCAACCACCTAGAATTCTGTACCTGCGAAGTTATCCTTCAAAACTGAAGGAGAAATAAAGACTTTCTTGGATAAACAAAAATTGAAGAAATGTATTGCTGGTAGACCTGCTTTGCAGGAAATGTTAAAAGAAGTTCTTTAGAAAGAAGGAAATGATATAGGTTGGAGATGTAGGAAGAGCATTGAAGAAGGAATAAGTGAAGGTAAAGTTAAAATTTATTTTTATGATTCTTAATCTAAGAGATAATAGTTCAAAATAATAGCAACAATGTGTTCAATTATATGTGTATATAAATAATAAAACATGTTTACGTGTGAGACACATGGCAGCAATGACTTAGAGGAGGGGAGGCAGGAATTAGGATTATTTTGTTACTATAGGTGTTCGCACTACCCATGAAGCAGTATAGTGTTATTTGAAAGTGGACTTGGGTTAGTTGTAAATGTATATTGCAAACTCTAGGGCAACCACTAAAAAAATAAAAAAGGAAGTACAACTAGTATGCTAAGAAGGGAGAGAAAACAGCATCGTATAAAAAGCTATTAAAAACCACAAAAGGCAGAAAAGGAATGAAAGACAAAAATAGAAACAGGAAGGGGGAGGTAGACAGGGTAAAGGGGGTCAAATATGTGGTGACAGAAAGAAATCTAACTATGGGAGGTGAATACACAGTGTAGATATACATATGCCTTCCTGTTAACGTGTACAGCTGAAACATTGGATTTCGTTAACCAGTGTCACCATAAAACAAATAAATATATTCAAAATAAATAATAAAAAAATAGAAACAAAGAACACGAATGACAAATAGAAAACAGTAACAAACATGGTAGGTATTAATCCAATCATTAGTAATCAGTTTGAATGTCAGGTGTCTAAATGTCCCGTTTAAAAGACATTGTCAGAGTGTATCAAAAACCAAGACCCAACTGTTGTCGTCTACAGGAAACCCACTTTAAATATAAAGACACGTAGAGATTTAAAGGGATAGAAAAAGATATCCCGTATCAACAACTAACCAAAAGAAAGTGGGAGTAGCTATATTAATTTCGGAAAGAGCAAACTTAAGAACCCGGAAAGTTATCAAAGACAATGAGGAGTGTTACATAACGATAAAAGGGTCCGTTCTCCAAGAAGATGTAACAGTCTTTAACGTGTATGTGTCTAACAACGGAGCATCAGAATATGTGGGGTAAAAACTGGTGAAACTACAAGGAAAAAGAGATGAATCCACAATTATAGTTTGAGAATTTAACACTCCTCTATCAGAAATATACAAATCCAGCAGGCAGAAAATCAATAAGGACATAGTTGAACTCAACACCATCAATCAACTACATGTAGTAGACATCTATAGACTAATTCATCCAACAACAACAGAACACACATTCTTCTCAAGCTCATGTGGGACATTCACCGGGATAGACCCCATACTGGGCCATAAAATACATCTTAACAAATTTAAAAGAATAGAAATAATAAAATGTCTGCTCTCAGAATAAAATGGAATTAAACTGGAAATCAATAACAAAACTGGAAAATCCAAAAATACTTAAAGATTAAACAACACATTTCTGCACATGGGTCAAAGAAGAAATCTCAAAGAAAGTCAAAATAATTTGAACTAAATGAAAGTGAAAACACAATTTATCAAAATCTGGGATGCAGTGAAAGCAGTGCTCAGAGGCAAATTTACAGCATTGAATGCATATAAGAAAAGAAGTAAGATCTAAAAATCAATAATCTAAGTTTCCACCTTAGTAAACAAGAAAAATGAAGGCAAATTACATCCAAAGTAAGCAGAAGAAATAATAAAAATTAGAGCAGACCAATAAAATTGAAAACAGGAAATCAGTAGAAAAAAAATCAGTGAAATCAAGAGCTGGTTCTTTGGAAAGATAAAATAAAATTGATATCTTAGTCTTTGGGGGACTGCTATAACAAAATTACACAGAATGAGTGGCTTATAAATGACAGAAATTTACTTCTCAGAGTTCTAGAGGCTGGCAGTCCAAGTTCAGGCTGGGTTCTGATGAAAGCCCTCTTTGGGGTTGCAGACTGCTGACTTCTCGCTGTGTCCTCACATGGTGGAATGAGCAAGTTAGCTGTCTGGGATTTCTTTTATAGGACACTAATTCCAGTGATGAGGACTCTGCCTCATGACCTAATCACTTCCCAAGGGCCCCACCTTCTAATATCACTTTGGGAGTTAAGTTTCAACATATAAATTTGAGGGGTCGGGACACAAGCATTCAGGCAATAACAATTGATAAACTTCTAGTTAGTCTAAGGAAAAAAGGGAGAGGTTACAAGCTACTAGTATCAGAAATGAAAGAAGGGACATTGCTACAGATCCCATGGACATTAAAGCAACTGAATTAATAACTTTCCCAAACAGAAAACCCCAGGTTCATATGTGTTCACTGGTGAATTCTACTAAACATTTAAGGACAATATTATACCAATTCTCTATAATCTCTTCCAGAAGAGAGAAGCAGAGGGAATACTTCCTAACTCATTCTATGAGGCCAGCATTACCCTAATATCAAAACCAGACAAAGACATTACAGGAAAACTACAGACCAATCTCTCTCATGAACATAGATGCAAAAATCCTCAACAAAATATTAGCAAATCTAATCCAACACTATATAAAAAGAATTATGCGCCATGACCAAGTAGAATTTATGTTGGGTTTGCAAATCTGGTTCAACTTTTGAAAATAAACAAATACATCTAATCCATTGCATAAACAGGCTAAAGAAGAAAAATCACATGATCATATCAGTAGATGCAGGAAAAGCAGTTGACAAAATCTAATACCGATTCATGACAAAAACTCTCAGTAAACTAGGGATAGAGGGGAATTTCTTCAACTTAATAAAGACTATAATAGTGACAAACTCAAAGCTTTTCCACTAAGATCAGGAACAAAGCAAGGATGATCCCTCTCACCACTGCTTTTCAACATTGTATTGGAAATCCTAGCTAATGCAATGTGAGAAAAGGAAATAAAGTTACCAGATTGAGAAAGAAAACCATCTTTGTTGCAGATGACATGTTCATCTATGTAGAAAATTTGAAAGAATTGACAAAAGACTCCTGGAACCCCATAGACTCCTGTAACAAGCAATTATAGCAAGGTTACAAGATACAGAGTTAATATACAAAAGTCAGTTACCTTCTTGTGTACCAGCAATGAACAAGTAGAATTTGAAATTTAAACACAATACCATTTACAATACAAAAAAAAGTAGAATACTTAGATACAAATTCAACAAAATATATACAAGACTTACATGAGGAAAACTATAAAGTCTGATGAAACTTATCAAAGAACTAAATAAATGTAGAGATATTCCATGTCCATGGATAGGAAGACTCAATATTGTCAAGATGTCAGTTCTTCCCTATTTGATCTATAGAATCAATGCAATCCTAATAAAAAAAAAAACCCAGCAAGTTATTTTGTAGGTATCAACAAACTGATTCTAAAGTTTTTATGGAAAGGCAAAAGACTCAGAAGAGCCAATACAAGCGAAGGAGAAGAACAAAGTTGGAAGACTGGCACCACTCGATTTTAAGACTTATTATAAAGCTACAGTAATCAAGTCATTGTGGTATTGGCAAAAGAACAGACAAGTAGATCAACGGAATAGAATGGAAAGCCCAAAATAGACCCCATAAATATAGTCAACTGATCTTTGACAAATGAGCAAAGGGAATACAATGGAGCAA